>NC_091247.1:123941515-124244545 GCF_042477335.2 Ovis canadensis | reverse complement strand
AAAGAGTCAGACACGACTGAAATGACTTAGCATGCCTGCACAATTTACAAGCTGTATTACCATAGACTGGACAAAATTATTTTATCTCTCTGTGCTTCAGTTTTTCCTACCAATAAAATGGGGATATTGAGGCTTAGCAAATAGGCTTGTGAGGAGAATAAATGAGTATAATAGGTATATGTAATTGAATGTTTTGACCAGAGCACCAAAGTATACTAGCTACCAGACAAAACAGATCTTCAAAATGCAAAATTATAACAAAAATAATTGAGTCCTTTGAAGTTATGAGCTCTTTACCTGGGTCCTTCTCTCAGAGCAGTGACATTAAAAAAAAAAAAACAAAAAGATTGGGATTTGGAGGTCTGTCAGGAGACTTTCTGAGGTGAGAACAGCATTCTCACCTCCCTGCCTCCCCCAGCTCCCTGTGTGGAGGGGTATGCTGGCACAGCCTCCGGAAGCCAGGCCTGGTGAGAGGGGCTTCCCTGGAACCACTCAGAGAGAGAAATAGGTGTTCCTTAGCCCCAGAGACTGCAGTCCACCTCAAGCCTGAGGAAGTGAGAGCAGCTGATGACAACAGAGCTGAGAGCTGCCTCTGGGCAGTAACAGGATTTGCCCTGAATCAAGTTAAGTTACATGACCCCTGGGGATTAGCTGTGGAAACTATGGCTGTGACCTCAGACTGCGATTGTCTTTGAAGGTATCCCACCAGAGGGCATGGTCTGCCAGGAAAAGGAGATGGTAGGCACACGTGACTATCCTGGCTGGGGCAGGGACTCGGGCTCGGGTAGAGAGTCTCCGCCAAAGCTGGGGCCAGACCGTGATAAAGCAGTTCGGTGGAGGGATCTGTCAGGGAGTCCCAAGATGGAAGGGTTCCTGTGAGAGAATGTGTCAGCATCAGCCCTATCTCACCTGCACCCCCTACAACCTCCTGAAGACAGGCCTGCGTGCTGCATGCTAAGTTGCTTCAGTCGTGTCTGACACTGTGCAACCCCATGTACTGTAGCCCGCCAGGCTCCTCTATTCAGGGTATTCTCCAGGCAAGAATACTGGAGTGGGCTGCCATGTCCTCCACAGGCAGAGGTCTCATAAAAGTGTCTGTTAGGGAAAAGTCTCTTCTGCCCCCTGTTCCCCCTTCCGCTAGTCTTCTTGTGTTGCAGGTAGGCAACCAAGGGCAGGCAGGCCAAGGGAGATGTGGAGGCTGGAGAGTGTTCACTTTCAATCAAGTTTAAACTCAGGATAACACAGTAATGCAGGTTTTAAGTCACAAATTCGGTTGTGCTTATGATTTGAAGTGAATGTGCTACTATTCATCAAATTTAACCTGTAAAGTCACAGGCTGGCCCAAGATGCTATCCAAACCGGGAAAGGAACAGCCCCACTGAGCAGGACAAAAAGGAGAGAGAGACAAAGACTAGGTTATTTTGTAATTAAGCCCATAGGCTTCTGATTAAGATCAGTTAGGTATTAAACACAGTACTTTCACCAGGCTATTAGTATTCTTTTTTCTTTGCTCTGAAATTCTGTTTCCTTATCTGAAAAGTAAACAATTTGAATGCAAAAGAGTATTAAGAAAAAAAGTTTGAACATTTAAAACCTCTCACCCAACAGAATTCAAAGAGAGCCAACATTACTTCCAGTGGTGAGAAGCTCACTAACTTACTAAACTACTAGAAACCTACAGATGCTAGAAAGTTTGTTCTTATATAAAACAAAATCCATATTCATGTCATTTTTATACACTTGCTTACATTTTATCCCCTAGAGGAATACAGATCATGTTTAGCTGAAATTCTGTGGTTTTAAGGGTTTTTCCTGCCTTCCATATAATATTAGAAGAGAGTTCCAGCTTCCCTTATTCTTTATTTTCAGCCAAAATATTAATGTTTCCCTCAATTCTTTTTCATGTAATGTAGCTCACTTCTCATCTTCATCTCACTTCTCTGAGGGGTTCCCAGGTTCGTCAATTTCCCTTCTCCTGAACTGAACAGGAGGCTGGGTGTAACCTAAGGGCAGAGCTACTTTATAGCTGTCATATAACAGGCATTTAGGTTTGTGGTCAACTCAAACTTCTCAAGATATTTTCTCAGGAAATAGCCCCACAAGTCAAGCCCTCTTTATTCTGTACTCAAATGCAGCTTGGTTATTAAAAATTGAAGCAAATAAAAAAAAACCTTCATTATACTCCATTTTGTGGGGTTTACCCTAGTGTTCCAGGCTTCTGAAAATATTTGGAATCTATCTTCTGATTCGGACTGATTTTTTAGAAATTATTTTTTTCTCTCTCAGCTTTGACCATCTGGTAGTTTCTAAGCATTTTTTAAAATCTGCACTTATGGCATCAATTAAAAAAAAAAATTGAGGATGACTATTTCCCAAAGAGGATTCTTGGGTGTGGAGATCCTTGTGTATACTCAGTGCGTTTTGCCAGGACACATACTCCAAAGTGGAATTACTGGGTGTTAAAATGCAAGCATTTTAATTTGTATTAGATGTTGGTAAATTGTACACTTTTAAGATAAATTAAATACAGTGTGGTTACAATTAACTTTCTTTATAAGTGGGAGTTGCTGTTCATGAAGTCACTGTTAACACTGACTATGCATAAAACAGGCGTGTGGCAATGACACTCAGTGTGCAGGGCTGGGCAAGCCGAATGCACGGTCCAGATTCCCATGAAGGCAGCAGCGATGATCTCATCTCACTGGCTTGTAGCACGATTTTGGTTTGGTCTGACCTTGTTTCTGTCCACATTCTAAGCCTGGCTATCTGGTTTTATGGTGCTTCTATGAGCTAAACATTATTCATTTAACCAAACTCCATTTCTGTGGAAAAGTAGGCCAGAGTTATTCCCTGCTGCTAAGAGGGTATTGCAACTCTTTTCCTAATGCAACTTGAATGCTCACTTCCATTTCTTTCCCCAGCAGTTTCAGAGTAAGCTCTCACTCCTCTGTTAATACACATATTCATACATATATGGGCACTTCCACAAACGCAACAACTGCTATCCCCAACGAGATGCATTCTGTTTTTTCTTTGACTATCCAGGCTGCTGCTTCAGCTAGGAAATTCAGTAGAATGGGGTTTCCCAGTCTTCCGAAGCTCTGCATTCTTTCCTCTCTGCTTTTTCACTCTGCTGTTTGTTTCATTTAGATTTTTTCCATGTTTATTTGTCGCACACTCAACAAAATAAAATCCAGAAACAAAGAAATAATATCAGCGGCAGTTAAAATTAGCAAATTGAACAGTGATCAATATTTGGAGGAGAAAGTTGCATGCAGATGAAAAACACAATGTAGTTTTTTTCCTGTTGGAAATGAGTATTTTCAGCACCAGGTATAAATGACAAGTTACAAAAGTCAAATAAGAGTATGCATTGCATGTTTGTTGTCCTGCCTGCCTCAAGCTCCATTCTGCTCCTTTAGTTTGCTTTGCAGATTTATACTCTAATCCATTGATTGCGTATCTTCCAATTTGCTTCTCACAGGACAATTTTATTTCTTTTACTTGCTAATTTATAGGAAAAGGAATGTCATTTTTGGTACACACCGACATTTTAGTAGGAGTATTTTACACAAACATTAAAAATTGGTTGAATTGGAAGTCTTTCCAAAAATTCTGGTTACCAGTTCTAATGTGCGTGTGTGTGTCTGTGTGGTCGGGGCAGTTCTAACAAGGAATTCTCTGACACCAGCTTTGGGGCCTACAATTCAGTTCAGTTGTGACCTTCCCTGGAGAACAGCATGAGCTCTTACAGATTAGGGGCTCAGTTCCACAAAACCATCTTCTCCCACATCAGATGCTAGTCACAAGCCCAGATATTAACTGTGCTTCTGGACAACCAGCTAGAGATTGGAGATTCCAACTAGCATCTCAGAGAACTCAGAAAAACAATTTACTCACTAGATTGTGCATCTGTGCTTAGTCACTCAGTCGTGTCCGACTCTTTGCGACCCCATTGACTGTAGCCCTCCAGGCTCCTCTGTCCATGGGATTCTCCAGGCAAGAATACTAGAGTGGGTAGCTCTTCCCTTCTCCAGGGGATCTTCTCAACCCTGGGATCAAACCTGTGTCTCCTGTAATGCAGGCAGATTCGTTACTGCCTGAGGCACCAGGGAAGCCCTTCACTAGATTATTGGTTTATAATAAAAAGCTATAGCTAAGGATCAGCCAGGTAGATGGCAGCACTGGGAAAGGTACGGGGAAATGGCGTGGAGCTTCCATGCCCTCTCTCAGGGCCTCGCTCTCTCCAAACCTCCAAGTGTTCACCAACCCAGAAGCTCTCCAAACCTTATCTTCACTGTTTTAAGGAAGGTTTTAGATTGATCAAATCATTGGCCAATGGTGATTGATTGAACCTCCAGTCCCTCTCCTCTCCCCTCCCCAGAGGTGGGGTGGGATTGAAATCTCCAACCCTCTAATCACTTGGTTGGTTTCCCAGGCAACCAACAGCATCCTTAAGTGCTTACAGAAGGGACAAGGGACAATATTAACATAAACTCACGTGTGGTTGAAAGGGGGTTACTAGGGATATTAAGACACCTTGAGAATTCCCTGGTGGTCCAGTGGTTGAGAATTTGCCTTACAATGCAGGGGAGTTAGGTTCCATCCCTCGTCAGGGAGGGAACTGGGATCACATATGCCACAGAGCAACTAGGCCTGCGAGCAGCAACGACTGAGCCTCTGAAGTCTGGAGCTGCATGTGCAACTACAGAAGACTGCGCAGCAACAAGATTCCACGGGAGCCAGTGAAGCTCTCACCTGCCACACGGAGAAGGCGATGGCACCCCCACTCCAGCACTCTAGCCTGGAAAACCCTATGGACGGAGCAGCCTGGTGGGCTGCAGTCCACGGGGTTGCTTAGAGTCGGATATGACTGAGTGACTTCACTTTCACTTTCATGCATTGGAGAAGGAAATGGCAACCCACTCCAGTACTCTTGCCTGGAAAATCCCATGGATGGAGGAGCCTGGTAGGCTGCAGTCCATGGGGTTGCTAAGAGTCAGACACAACTGAGTGACTTCACTTTCACTTTTCACTTTCACGCATTGGAGAAGGAAATGGCAACCCACTCCAGTGTTCTTGCCTGGAGAATCCCAGGGACAGGGGAGCCTGGTGGGTTGCCGTCTCTGGGGTTGCACAGAGTTGGCCACGACTAAAGCGACTTAGCAGCAGCAGCAGCACACGGCACAACTAAGACTTGATGCAGCCAAACAAACAAAAAGTAAATAAATATGCATTTTAAAAGTATACCTTCCAAAACAAAAAAGGAGAATATTAAGACACCTTTATCACTCAAGACATTCAAGGGTTTTTGGACCTCTGTACCAGAAATAGGGACGAAGATCAAACACATATTTAATCACAATATCACATTTTCGTTAGGTTCCAATCACTTGTATCTAAAAACACTGAATCTCAGTATTAAGCCTCAAAATGAAAAAAGAACGGTGTCTCAGACTAGAGCGCTGGTATCTGCACTCTCCAAAGGCTTCTGAATAGAAGCCATCTAATCAGAATGCCTGAGGGTGAGCCTCGGGCATCTAGTTTTTACAAACTCTCAAGTCATTTCAATGCATAGCCTCTGAGTGACCAAGGAGGTTAATAACGAACCCGGTGGTGGACTTCTGGCATTGCTGGTCTGCGTCCCTCCGCTTGCCCTGTGCAGCCATCTTGATTTCCTCCTGGGTGCTCAGGCTTCTCCAGATACAGCCGGCAGAGTTCAAAGGGGGCGGACCCCAGGCTGCGAACTGAACTCCGGGGGAAGATAGGTACTCAGGTTTAGCCAATTCATAGTAATTGTGGCGGGGGTAGTATCTGACCCCAGCAAGCCCTGCACGACTTGATTGCAACCCTTTTGTTACAGCTGTGGCTGAAGAGAGACGCATTCTTCTCATTGGGATTTCATTGGGATCATGCACCCAAATTACTAGGACTGGCTAGTGACCGAGAGCTGTTAGGTCAACCTGAGGGCTGGGAGCACACAGAGGGTACTGAGTTGAGAATAAAGTCCATTCAGGGGAAAGCAGAACAAGAGTGGTCAGGAAGGGACACAGGGAGGGTGAGAGAGAGTGAGAGCGCAAGAGCTAGTATTGTGTTAGTATTTGAGCCCCCGAGTTCATCTGTGTCTGAACTAGATTAGTCCTAGGAGTTTTCATAGCCATAATATGTCTTAGTCTGCTGAGGCTGCCATAACAAAATACATACTATATACTAGGTGACTTAAACAATAGAAGCTTATATCTTATGGTTATGGAGGCTGGGAAATAGGTGCTGTGCCAGCAAAGGTGTCACTCAAAGGCTTTTTCTCTTGGTTTACAGGAGAGGGAGAGAAAAAGAAAGGTCTCTGGTGTCTCTTATTATAAGGACACTAATCCCATCATACCAGAAACCCACCCTTATGACCTCATTTAACCTTAATTACCTCCTTAAGGGCCCCATCTCCAAATATAGTCACACTGGGCTTCCACCTATGAGCTTTGTGGATAAAAAATTGAGTCCAAAGCATGATACAATAAATTCCCTCTCCTCCTGTTTTTCTGAAGGCATTGAGTTGGATTTTCAGTCAATATGACAGAGTTCCAAATGTTACATAGCTACTGCTATTGACGTCAGTACTTAACTCATTCCATTTCTGTTCTTATGAGTCTGTCTGCCTTCCTAAGCAGCCCAGTGCTGGGATAACAAAACCTTTAGGACAGAAGGGGCCATCTAGTGTGGTGGTTCAAAGCATGGACTCTGGAGTCTGATGGCCTGGGTTTGAATTCCAGCTCCATTATTCATTTAATTTCCCTCTGAGTGAGTGATCTCAACTGTAAATGGTTCAGACGATCTGGAATTACTGAGGATTGGATGTGTTACTTTTCATAAAGTCCCTAGAACAGTGCCTGGCACTGTGCTGCAATGATGTTTGTTAAACACATATGGGGACTCCGAGTTCAGGACTGGGCAGCCCGTCCATGCTCTCCCAAGCCATGGCTGAGACTGACCAGGGTCAGTGCCCCTGGGCGATGGCAGCAGACTGACATGCCCCAGATGCAGCTGTGGCCACCAGGCAGCCCGCTGAAGCAGTGAGCCACTGTGGCCAGAGAGGAGTCCGGCAGTGGGGGCATCACATACCTTTCTCATCGCCCCCTCACTTGCCCACCCCACCTGAAAGACTGAGAGGAAACACGGCGACCTCACTCTGCAGATGTTCCCGATCCCTGGAGCAGCAGCGGCTGCTGCCTAACCTGGGAAATGGCAGAGCAAAGGATGTGCACTCATCTCCCCCTGCGAGAACTCCAGAACTACAACTCACTGCTGAACAACCATCGACTGGAGGATGTTGGATCCCACCAAAAAGAGATACCCCACATCCAAGGGCAAAGGAGAAGCCCGAGGAAGATGGTATGAGGGGCAAAATCACATTGAGAAACAAACCCCTTACCTGCCAGAGAAGCTCAGAGGGCTCAAACAAGCCTTGTGCACACCAGGACCCAGAGGCCCCATAGAGACTGAGACAGAACTGTGTTTGGGTGTCTCCTGTGGAGATACAAGTCAGCAGTGGACTGCTGTGGGGCAGGGGCTCTGGGTGCAGCAGACCTGGGTATGGCATAAGCCCTCTTGGAGGAGGTCACCATTAACCCCACCATAGAGCCACCAGAACTTACACAGGACTGGGGAAACAGACTCTTGGAGGGCACAAACAGAACCTTGTGCACACCAAGACCCAGGAGAAAAGAGCAATGACCCCACCGGAGACTGACCCAGACTTGCCCTGAGTGTCCAGGAGTCTCTGGTGGAGGCATGGGTTGACGGTGGCCTGCTGAGGGTCGGGGGCACTGAGTGCAGCAGAGCCTGCATTTGACCTTTGGAAGGAGGTTGCCATTATCTTCATTGCATCCACCACAGCTTGGTCTCCAGTCAAACAACAGGCAGGAAACACAGCCCTGCCCAACAACATAAAATTGGGTTAAAGACTTACTGAGCATGGTCCTGCCCATCAAAACAAGAACCAGTTTCCCCCCTCAGTTATTGTCTCGCATAAACCTCTTCTCCATCAGAGGGTAGACAGAATGAAAACCACAGTCACAGAAAACTAAACAATCTGATCACATGGACCACAGCCTTGTCTAACTGAACGAAACTATGAGCCATGTGCTGTAGGGCCAACCAAGATGGACGGGTCATGGTGGAGAGTTCTGACAAAACATGGTCCACTGGAGAAGGGAATGGCAAACCACTTCAGTATTCTTGCCTTGAGAACCCCATGAACAGTATGAAAAGGTAAAAAGATAGGACACTGAAAGATGAACTCCCCAGGTTGGAAGGTGCCCAACATGCTACTGGAGATCAGTGGAGAAATAACTCCAGAAAGAATGAAGAGACAGAGCCAAAGCAAAAACAACACCTCGTTGTGGATGTGACTGGTGATGGAGGTAAAGTCCAATGCTGAAAAGAGCAATATTGCATAGGAACCTGGGATGTTAGGTCCATGAATCAAGGAAAATTGGAAGTGGTCAAACAGGAGTGAACATCAACATTTTAGGAGTCAGTGAACTAAAATGGACAGGAATGGGTGAATTTAACTCAGATGACCATTATATCTACTACTGTGGGCAACAATCCCTTAGAAGAAATGGAGTAGCGATGATAGTCAACAAAAGAGTCCGAAATGCAGTACTTGGATGCAATCTCAAAAATGACAGAATGATCTCTGTTCATTTCCAAGGCAAAGCATTCAATATCACAGTAATCCAAGTCTATGCCCCGACCAGTAATGCTGAAGAAGCTGAAGTTGACAGTTTTATGAAGACCTACAAGACCTTCTAGAACTAACACCAAAAAAGATGTCCTTTTCATTATAGGGGATTGGGATGCAAAAGTAGGAAGTCAAGAGTTACCTGGAGTAACAGGCAAATTTGGCCTTGGAGTACAAAATGAAGTAGGTCAAAGGCTAACAGAATTTTGCTAAGTGAATGCACTGGTCATAGCAAAAACCCTCTTCCAACAAGACAAGAGCAGACTCTACATATGGCCATCACCAGATGATCAATACCGAGATCAGATTGATTATATTCTTTGCAGCCAAAGATGAAGAAGGTCTATACAGTCAGCAAAAACAAGACCAGGAGCTAACTATGGCTCAGATAAGTTCAGTTCAGTTTGGTTGCTCAGTCGTGTCCGACTCTTTGTGACCCCAAGAACCGCAGCACGCCAGGCCTCCCTGTCCATCACCAACTCCCGGAATTCACCCAAATTCATGTCCATTGAGTTGGTGATGCCATCCAACCACCTCATCCTCTGTGGTCCCCTTCTCCTTCTGCCCGCAATCTTTCCCAGCATCAGGGTCTTTTCAAATGACTCAGCTCTTTGCATCAGGTGGCTAAAGGATTGGAGTTTTAGCTTCAATATCAGTCCTTCCAATGAACATCCAGGACTGATCTCCTTTAGGATGGACTGGTTGGATCTCCTTGCAGTCCAAGGGACTCTCAACAGTCTTCTCCAACATCACAGTTCAAAAGCATCTCTTCTTCGGTGCTCAGCTTTCTTCACAGTCCAACTCTCACATCCATACATGACTACCAGGAAAACCATAGCTTTGACTAGACGGATTTTTGTTGACAATCTAATGTCTCTGCTTTTTAATATGCTGTCATAACTTTCCTTCCAAGGAGTAAGCATCTTTTAATTTCATGGCTGCAATCACCATCTGCAGTGATTTTGGAGTCCAAGAAAATAAAGTCAGCCACTGTTTCCAGATCTATTTGCCATGAAGTGATGGGGCTGGGTGCCATGATCTTAGTTTTCAGAATGAGTTTTAAGCCAACTTTTTCACTCTCCTCTTTCACTTTCATCAAGAGGCTCTTTAGTTCTTTGCTTTCTGCCATAATGGTGGTGTCATCTGTATATCTGAGGTTATTGATATTTCTCCTGGAAGTCTTGATTCCAGCTTGTGCTTCTTCCAACACAATGTTTCTCATGATCTATTCTGCATATAAGTTCATGAACTCCTTATTGCCAAATTTGGACTTAAATTGAAGAAAGTAGGGAAAACCACTAGACCACTCAGGTATGACCTAAATCAAATCCCTTATGATAATACTGTGGAAGTGACAAACAGATTCAAGGGATTAGATCTGATAAACAAGTGCCTGAAGAACTATGGTCAGAGGTTTGTAACACTGTACTGGAGGCAGTGATCAAGAGCATCCCCAAGAAAAAGAAATACAAAAAAGCAAAATGGTTGTCTGAGGAGGTCTTACAAATAGCTGTGAATAGAAGAGAAGTGAAAGGCAAAGGAGAAAAGGAAAGATATACCCATTTGAATACAGAGTTTCAAAGAATAGCAAGGAGACATAAGAAAGCCTTCCTCAGTGATCAGGGCAAAGAAATAGAGGAAAACAATAGAATGGGAAAGACTAGAGATCCATTCAAGAAAATTAGAGATATTAAGGAAAGATTTCATGCAAAGATGGGCACAATAAAGGACAGAAATGGTATGGACCTAACAGAATCAGAAGATATTAAGAAGAGGTGGCAAGAATACACAGAAAAACTATACAAAAAAGATAGTCATGATCCACATAACCATGATGGTGTGATCACTCACCTAGAGCCAGACATCCTGGAATGCAAAGTCAAGTGGGCCTTAGGAAGCATCACTATGAATGAAGCTAGTGGAAGTGATGGGATTGCAGTTGAGCTATTTCAAATCCTAAAAGATGATGCTTTAAAGTGCTGCACTCAATATGCCAGCAAATTTGGAAACTCTGCAGTGGCCACAGGACTGGAAAAGGTCAATTTTCATTCCAATCCCCAAGAAAGGCAATGCCAAAAAATGCTCAAACTACCACACAACTCCACTCATCTCACATACTATTAAAGTAATGCTCAAAATTCCCAGGCCAGGCTTCAACAGTATGTGAACCATGAACTTCCAGATATTCAAGGTGGATTTAGAAAAGGCAGAGGATCCAGAGATCAAATTTCCAACATCTGCTGGATCATCAAAAAAGCAAGAGAGTTCCAGAAAAAACATCTACTTCTGCTTTATTGACTATGCCAAAGCCTTTGACTGTGTGGATCACAATAACCTGTGGAAAATTCTGAAAGAGATGGGAATATCAGACCACATGTCCTGTCTCCTAAGAAATCTGTATTCAGGTCAAGAAGCAACAGTTAGAACTGGACAAGGAAGAACAGGCTGTATATTGTCACCCTGCTTATTTAACTTCTATGCAGAGTATATCATGTGAAATGCTGGGCTGGAGGAAGCATAAGCTGGAGTCAAGATTGCTGGGAGAAATATCAATAACCTCAGATATGCAAATGACACCACCCTCAATACAGAAAGCAAAGAACTAAAGAGCCTCTTGATGAAAATGAAAGAGTATAGTGAAAAAGTTGGCTTAAATTCAACATTCAGAAAACTAAGATCCTGGCATTTAGTCCCATCACTTCATGGCAAAAAGATGGGGGAAAGAATGGAAACAGTGACAGACTTTATTTTCTTGGGCTCCAAAATCACTGTGGATGATGACTTCAGCCATGAAATTAAAAGATGCTTGCTCCTTGGAAGAAAAACTATGACCAACCTAGACAGCATATTAAAAGCAGAGACATTACTTTGCCAACAATAGTCCATCTAGTCAAGGCTATGGTTTTTCCAGTAGTCATATATGGACGTGAGAGTTGGAGTATAAAGAAAGCTGAGTGCCGAAGAATCGATATTTTTCAACTGTGGTATTGGAGAAGACTCTTGAGTGTTCCTTGCACTGCAAGGAGATCCAACCAGTCCATCCTAAAGGAAATCAGTCCTGAATATTCATTGGAAGGACTGATGCTGAAGCTGAAACTCCAATACTTTGACCACTTGATGCAAAGAATTAACTCATTGGAAAAGACCCTGATGCTGAGAAAGACTGAAGATGGGAGGAGAAGGTGGTGACAGAACATGAGATGATTGGATGGCATCACTGACCTGATGGACATGAGTTTGAGCAAGCTCTGGGAGTTGATGATCAGGCAAGCCTGGCATGCTGCATCCATGGCGTCACAAACACACGACTGAGCAACTGAAGACCTGAATTAAATCTCTGTTTGTGCATTTATTTGTGTGTGACTACATGTCATCTCACTTTTCTGAGCTGATCCCTTTGTGTGATAACACATATACATTTTCTATACAGGTTCTGACACAGTAAATATTCAATAAATGGTATAAGAACAAATAGATAAATTGCAATTAGAGAAAGAAGTTCACCTTTTTATATTGAAATTTTCACTTTGAGCTGAGTATATTTAACTTGGAACTCCTTCATAGATTAGATTCATCTAGTTTTCTCTAACTTCAGAAAGCATGATATCTAATGCTCAATGTAATTATATGAAAATGACATTTGTGTCCAAATGAGATAGAATAATTTAGACAAGCATTTGGTAGCAGAGTTTTCCACATTTCTTAAGAAATCTGTTGTTGAAAAAATATCAGGGCAAAGTGGAAGTCTAACAGGAGCTGTGTAATCAGCAATTATTTAGATGGATTACTTTTCAAAGAAACTTACTGTAATGGAGCAAACAGCTCCTATTAAAAATAAAGACCACAGAAACAGAATGATGTGCCTCTTCTGACTTATTTAGCCAAAGCAGGAGTTTTTTCAAAGTCAGGGTTCTACCTGACTTTAGATGAGATTTATATTATAGAATTCCACATCAAAAGTTCTTGTGAACTGTTGACTTCAGTTGGCAAAGGAAGATGATAATTGTGCAATTTTGCAGCCAGATTCACATTATTAAATTTTTCCACTTTCTCCAAGTTGGTGAGTCTCAGAAGCAGATGTCTCTTTCTTATCAGGGAAACTGGATTCCTATCCCAAACAAACAGGCTATGAAGGTTTATTCAAGTTTTTTTGTTTCCATTTTTTCACTTAATTTTTTTTCTATTTTAAAATCAGTCCTACAAAAAGTCAAACAATGAAGATCTGTTTAGAGAAGTTAAATGTCTTTCATCCTACACTTCCCTCTCTAGTACTAGTTGCCTGAGATTAACCAGTGTCTTCAGTGTATTTCCTTTTCTTAATGAAAGTGGAATCATGTTGTATACATTACTGTCTCTTGCTACTTTTTCTCTTGTTAGTATGTGCTTAACATCCCTTCTCCAGGGCAATACATGTAGCTGTAACACATTCTTTACAGTGTGGCATAAAATTTCAAGTAACCATCACCAGATTTAAATTTTTTTTTCAGATTTTTTTTTGGCATCACAAAGAATGTGTCAGTAAGTATGCACATGTTCTTATGTTGATAAAAAACACAAATTGATTGAGATATGGCAAAACCAGTGCAATATTATAAAGTAATTAGTCTCCAATTAAAATAAATAAATTTACATCAAAAAAACACAAAGTGAGATTTCTCTAATGTGCAGTGATTTTAGGATAATTTCAAGATGATACCATATCCCTCCAACACACTAAAAGGAAATAATGACCTTTGTGGATGGGGTACTTTGAAAATAAAAAAAGAATGCAAGGAATACCTTTAAACAACTGAGGTTCATACTTCTGCAATGTGGTGTCTTTGTATTCAGACTCTGTAAGTCATTTCTAGCTCTATGAAGAGGGTTGTGAGCTCTCCATACTCACTGGAAGGCCTTGGGTAGTTTCCCAAGTGTGATTCCTAGAGACAGTCTGGTGGGGATCACACACATGTTCACCGTAAAGATTCCATAGCCCACGACTCAGAATTTTACTTAGTGGGTTTGGAATGGGGCCCTAGAAGCATCACATTTCAACCAAAAATTCCCAGGTGGAATTCCCAGCTGAAAGTGCTGGAGTTTGTAAGCTTGGGACTAGATCAGGGGTCAGCCAAACCTGACCTTCCACCTGTTTTTATGGTCCATAAGCTAAGAATGGGTTTTCCATTATAAGTGGTTGAAAAACAACAGAAGAATAATATTTAATGATATGTGAAAATTAAATGCTATTCAAATTTCAGTGTCCATAAATATATTGGGACGCAGCCACACCCATTCACTCTGGATCTATGGCAGCTTTTGCGCTACAACAGCAGAGTTGAGTAGTTGCCACAGAAACCGTATGGCCACAGAGCCAAAATATTTACAATCTGGCCCTCCACAGAAAAAGTCTGCCAACCAGATGATCTCTAAGGCCCCTATCATTTCTGAATGTATGCTATTCATTGTCTTATTTACCTTCTTGAATACACAAATACGTGGCCAAACCCTAAAGCTGATAGGGACCCCAGGAGGTACAGAGTACACAGCGTGAAGACCAGACTCCAGGATGAGTTATAAATTAGGAGACAATGTGAGTCATATATAATAAATTATACAGCAGTACAATGAGAAAGCAAGCAACAACTGTACCAGCTAATCCTTCTGGGCCACATTATTTGTACTGGGCTCTGTTTCCAGTGATTCCCACACACTGGCTCATAGAATCCTTGCAACAACTCTGTGATTTGAGAGCTCTTTTTATCTTCCTTTTATAATTGAAGAAACTGAGGCATAGAGAGGTTAGGTAACTGGCCTAAGCATACATTATCGTAAGTAGCAGAGTGGGAGCTTGAACCGAGGCAGTCTAGCTGTAGCGTCTAGGCATAAAACTACAAAGCTATCGTTGTTGTTTAGTTTCTCAGTCGTGTTCAGTTCTTTGCAACCTCATGGACTGTAGCCTGCCAGGTTTCTCTGTCCTTGGGGTTTCCCAGGCAAGAATACTGGAGCGGGTTGCCATTTCCTACTCCATGGTATCTTCTAGACCCAGGGATTGAACCCGCGTCTCCTGTGTGGCAGGCAGATTCTTTACCATCTGAGCCACCTGAGAAGCCCACTAAAGCCATTACTGCAAGTGATAAGGTAGAAGTCATTTAAAGGTAAAAACCACTGTTTGGACTTGTATCTCAATCCCAATTTGAGAGTTGGGATAGTGGGTTGCTATGCTCTGGTGAACATGACCTCACCTTTTTGCCCAAGGTCACAAGGTTAAATATCCTCAGGGCCAGTTGGAGACATCACTGAGTGAGGAACACTGCCTTCTGAAGCACAGCTCCTTTTCCTACTTTGAAGAGCACTGTGGAATCGAGCCTTTTCATCATAGGAAAACAGCTGAGTAAGGAGTGATGGTAACTGATAGTTGCAGGGCAGGGAAACAATTGTGTGGGGTGGACACTGTGTGTGGCTGGAGAGGATATGCCCCATTGAAAAAGAGCTCTCTAGCTTTTCGTAGACTTGTAGAAATGAGGGCAATTCAGATTTCAAGAATGTGATCTCCCAACATTTGAGAGTTAAACAGTTAATTCCAATATTAAAAATCAACAAACAAAACATTCTCTCTAGGCCAAACAAAATAAGACTTCAAGCCACCAGTCTGGGACCCATACTTTAATAATTTTCTCTTTGGGCTACATCATCTCAGTGCCAAAACTTTACAAATGGATCTGCAGGCTTGGACCTTTAATCAGAGCATGGCTGCCCACATGAACAGCGCCAAGTTTTGCAGCCATCTGTAGTTGATGAGAGCTACAAAGCTACCTCCAGAAGTCAGAGTCCTACCTGGCAGATAGTTATGGTGTCATCAAGCCTAATGCCCTCTTTCACGTACAAGAAATGTCTGCTTCATATTAAAGGAGAGAATCTTTACTGGGACTGGCAGCATTGATAAGTGCTTTTCCTTAATGGAAAAGCATATTTTCATAGCTTTTCTCAGAATATCTTGCTGCTTTTAATAGAACCATGATCCATTCCCTTAGTTAATCTTCAATCACACAATACTTATTTCATTGAACATAATGGCTCATGCCCATTTACTGGTGGGCCCCAGATAAGAGACTTTTTTTGAAATTTGAAAGTGTTCCAGAGTAGAATACACAACAAGGAAAAGAACAAAGCAGAAAAATGCTAGTTATTCAGTTGAAGTAAAAAAAATAATGCTCAGAGTACTGTAAACTTGGGTGATAAATCACTGTAATAAAATAATTTAAAAACATTCATCATTCTGACAACATGAAATAGTATTTAAATTGTTCAGACATTTTACTAAAAATCTACCTAAAGAACTTCCAGATCCCACAGGAAACAATTTTTTATAAAACAATATTTTAAAAGATTTTCCATGAGATTCTATACAGAAAAAAACAGTGCCTTAAATGGAATGTAAAAATCAATCAAAATTTATTGCTCAAATTTGACGTTTATGTGTTTTATGTGTTCCGGTTGGAGTTCATGGACTCTGCACAAAGTAAGCATTATTTTTAATATTTTCAGTTACTTTAATATTGATATATAGTGTCATAAATAAAGGACAAGTTGTCTTCAGAGGCCTGCCTAGGAGTTTAGAGTACGAAAAACACGGCACTTGGGCACTCAAAAACACTTGTCAAATAAAAGCTAGAGGATTACATAGAAGCACAAACAGGACACTGAACTAAGAAATGTGAAACTTAACATCAATTAAAAAATAAATAACAAAACACTTAATATAAAGTGGTATCCTGAATTAGATCACGAAACAAAAAGGCATTAGTGGAAAACTACTGAAATCTGAATCAAGTCTGGAGTTAATATAATGTGTCGACGTTGGCTTCCTAGTTTTGACAAATGCCTGGTGTGAATGTACTATATTAACATTCGAAGAAACTGGGTGAGAGGTATCTGGGGACTTCATTTCTGTAAACCTAAAACTAGTCCAAAATAAAAAGCTTATTTGCAAAAGCACACACACACAAAGCAATGGGTAAGAGTGTTAATCCATGCCCTTAAAGCAAACAACAGAAAAGGATAAGCCAATAAAGTTTACACGGCAGCAGTGCCATCAGTTGTGTATGGTCGTGTGGCTGGTGTATGTGTAAGCCAGGGCAAGGCGGGGATGTGTAAACACAGGTAACGTCCTTACATCTCTCCCTCAGTTGACAGTCTGCTACTCAGTGTGTGAAAAGACAGAAAGGAAAGTGAGAAGTGAGTTCTTAACCATTCTATTAATAAAAATATTAATTACATTTACATAAACATTAGGAATTCCTGTGTTAAAAAGATAGGTCGTGGTAACTAGATAATTTTCAACTTTGGCTCCTTTAGTATTTTTGAATTTTTTTTTAAGTTTTATGTCTCTTGGTTGTATCTTTAAATATATACCAATGAAAAGGGTTACAGTTTGTTTCCAGACCCTATAAAACACACTGTTATATTCATTTCTATCCCTTCACCAAAAAAGCGACATTGTCACAGGTTTCCCTTTTGCTGTACTGAACAGAGGCATTAATGAGGTGGAGCAGACATATATCAGCATGTTAAAATAACTTGAATAGGTCTGCTTTTGGGGAGGATGTAGTAGGTCACAGCAAGCCCACACTTTTATTGCAACCACCAAAGGAAAAAATAAAAGGGCAAATAAACTACCGAAAAAGAACATATTTTAAATATATTAGAAAGCAAGGAAATGGCATAAACAAAAATTCCAGAAAAAGTAAAATCACTTTCTGAAGTAAGCAGGCTGTTATTGGCCATCATTTTCTTTAAGGTTTGAGGACTAGCCTTGGTTGAGGCAGAGAGCCTCTACTGGGGAAAAGAGAACCCAGCAAATCTTTCAGCTTCCTCTGGGGCTAGAGGAGTCTAAGGGAAACAGGAAGTGCTTCAGATAACAGTGGAACATTTGAAATGCAAGTAGAGAAACTGGATTGTGCCAAGACACGTTTTGATGTGGTTGAGACCTCAGGAATGAGGATTAAGACATAGGGATCCAAATGACAGACTGTATGCAGAAATGAAGGGTGGGGCAGATCTGAGATGGCTGCAGATCCGAGATCTACTCCTCCGACTCCAGCAGCCGACTGTGTCCCCCGTCCAACTGCACCAGCAACAATTCCTGTGTCAAAGGTTCTAGCAACGGAAACCAACAGAAGGGCACTGGGTCGAGCGGTGATGTTGTGGTGTAGGTGAACCAGAGCGAAGCTCCTTCCTGGAGACCGATGGAACCTCAGAGGGAAGCACACGGTGATCTAGCTACAGATGTACCATTGGGTGCTGAGAGGTTCCATGGTCCACGAGGAAAATATATGCCAGTTGTCAACATGCTCCATCCGTGATGACACTAAGATGGGGTTACTGTGCTAGGCCTTCAAGCCTCTGTGTTAAATGGGTGTGACTTTTTTTCTCTCTCAGTAAAGATGAGTTGAGGACATTGACACTGAGGGAGCCAGAGTCCTTAATTTTTACATAAAGTGCATTACAGAATAACAGAGAATCTCTGGCTGAAATTGTACAAAGGTTGAGAGGAACAGTGCTGTGGCTAGGGAGTCATATATGGAATCTTCACACATGGAATCTTTTCTTGATAGATTCAGTCACAGTTTTTAAATTTGTTTTTAAACCCTACTGTTCTTGGCATTATTCGAACTTGCATTGTTCTAAGATGTGATGGGAATGTCAGGTTTTAGTTTCTTGGAGCACGTCATTTGTCACCATAAAAGAACAACTTAAACCTGAGTTGCGACATTGTACAGGGGCAGTGATCAAGACCATCCCCAAGAAATGGAAATGCAAAAAGGCAAAATGGTTGTCTGAGGAGGCCTAAAAAATAGCTGAGGAAAGAAAAGATGCGAAAGGCAAAGGAGAAAAGAAAAGATATACCCATTCGAATACAGAGTTCCAAAGAATAGCAAGGAGAGCTAAGAAAGCCTTACTCAGTGATTAATGCAAAGAAATAGAGGAACACAATATAATGGGAAAGACTAGAGATTTTTTCAAGAAAATTAGAGATATTAAGGGAATATTTCATGCAAAGATGGGCACAATAAAGGACAGAAATGGTATGGACCTAACAGAAGCAGAAGATATTAAGAAGAGGTGGGAAGAATACACAGAAGAACTATACAAAAAAGATCATCATGGCCCACATAACCACGGTGGTATATTCACTCACCTAGAGCCAGACATCCTGGAATGTGAAGTCAAGTGGGCCTTAGGAAGCATCACTATGAACAAAGAGAGTGGAGGGATGGGATTGCAATTGAGCTATTTCAAATCCTAAAAGATGATGCTTTAAAGTGCTGCACTCAATATGCCATCAAATTTGGAAAACTCAGCACTGGCTACAGGATTGGAAAAGGTCAATTTTCATTCTAGTCCCCAAGAAAGGCAATGCCAAGAATGATCAAACTACCACACAATTGCGCTCATCTCACATCCTATTAAAGTAATTCTTAAAATTCTCCACGCCAGGCTTCAACAGTACATGAACTGTGAAATTCCAGATGTTCAAGCTGAATTTAGAAAAGGCAGAGGAAGCAGAGATCAAATTGCCAACATTCACTGGATCATCGAAAAAGCAAGAGAGTTCCAGAAAAACATCTACTTCTGCTTTATTGACTACTTCAAAGGCTCTGACTGTGTGGATCACAACACACTGTGGAAAAATCTGAAAGAGATGGGAATACCAGACCATCTGACCTGCCTCCTGAGAAATCTGTATGCAGGTCACGAAGCAACAGTTAGAACTGGACATGGAAGAACAGATTGGGTTCCAAACAGCGAAAGGAGTATGTCAAGGCTGTATATTGTCACCCTGCTTATTTAACTTCTATGCAGAGTACATCATGCGAAATGCCAGGCTGGAGGAAGCACAAGCCGGAATCAACATTGCTGGGAGAAATATCAATCACCTCAGATATGCAGATGACACCACCCTTATGGTAGAAAGTGAAGAAGAACTAAAGAGCCTCCTGATGAAAGTGAAAGAGGAGAGTGAAAAAGTTGGCTTAAAGTTCCACATTCAGAAAACTAAGATCATGACATCTGGGCCCATTACTTCATGACAAATAGATGGTGAAACAACAGAAACAGTGACAGACTTTATTTTTTTTGGCTCCAAAATCACTGCAGATGGTGACTGCAGCCATGAAATTAAAAGATGCTTACTCCTAGGAGAAAAGTTATGACCAACCTAGACAGCATATTCAAAAGCAGGGACATTACTTTGCCAACACTGGTCTGTCTAGTCAAAGCTATGATTTTTCCAGTGCTCATGTATGGATGTGAGAGTTGGACTATGAAGAAAGCTAAGCACCAAAGAATTGATGCTTTTGAACTGTGGTGTTGGAGAAGACTCTTGAGAGTCCCTTGGACTGCAAGGAGATCCAACCAGCCCATCCTAAAGGAGATCAGTCCTGAGTGTTCATTGTAAGGACTGATGTTGAAGCTGAAACTCCAATACTTTGGCCACCTGATGCAAAGAGCTGACTCATTTGAAAAGACCCTGATGCTGGGAAAGATTGAGGGCGGCAGGAGAAGGGGACGACAGAGGATGAAATGGCCGGATGTCATCACCGACTCGATGGACATGAGTTTGAGTAAGCTCCAGGAGTTGGTGGTGGACAGGGAAGCTTAGTGTGCTGCAGTTCACAGGGTTGCAAATTTGTACACAACTAAGCAACTGAACTGCACTGAACTGAAACCTGAGTCAGCAGGATTTGATCCTGGGCCTGTTAATTTTAGTGAAACTGAAGAATTAAAACTCCATGTCATGACCTTAGGAAATATTTTATCCCCTTTATTTTATTCTCATCTTGGTATATAATCAGCTGCATTTAACAGTTTGGGGCTTATTTATTGAGACAAAGGAGATATATAGCACATGATTTAATCTCAAAACAATTTCAGTTTCGCCTATTTGTCATTCAAGGTGTGTATTCAATTTAGAATGGCACCTGCTCACTCAATTCCTTCTCACACATGCTCAGTGATTAAATATTTAGATTCACAGCAAGTTCTTGACACCGCCATAAAAAAGCCCACATTTAAAAGAACTGCAAAGTACAATAAAGGGCTCAGAAAGTCAAATATAATTTTGAGAGACACTGCCAATACACAGGAAGACAGCATAGTATTTATTTTAATTTTTTGTTGTTGTCGTGCAGATTATGTATACTGAGCTCTCATAAATGAAAAGAAGACATATGTTCCAAAAAATATACCTGTCAAAGTATCCTAGGTTTATAAGCATCACATTATTTCATTTAGTAATGGCCTCAATTTCAATTTTGATAAAAATAATTAATATAAAACTTGGGCCATTTTAGGAGTTTATCTGTGGCAAGTTTTTCTGGGTTACAAGGAAACAAATTTAATTTATAGACTTTAATTTTTATAAAAGATGCTAGACAAGGAAGACAAAAGACCAAACATCAATGAATGTTACATTGATAACAAATGTAATTATATTTATACAGGTATAATTTCTGTCATTGGATATACTATTTCACATACATAAAACAGATGGTATGTAAGAATCTATTTGAACATCAGCCCATTTAGAAATATTATGTAAATTTATTAACTTTTATAATGCCTTTTTCAAATGGGTCAGCTGGAAAGCCTAAATAGTTGTTGTATTTTTAAAAACTATTAGTTACAGATAATTTTTAAAATCAGCTCAATGTTTTATCCAGGTTAGGTTCCCCTGTTATTTGTTTAGCTTCATTTCAGTTGTTAAATTAAAATAAAAGTAATTTTTGTTAGGGTGCCTTTCTTGTTAAGTTCTGGACTACATGAGAGCTGAGACTATACTTCTTGTTCACTATACTATACTTAATATTTAGCCCAGTGCTTAAAACATAGGTCTGTTCAAAAAAGATGTTCTGACGGAGTACAGGAGTGGATGACCAGCACCGGCAGCAGGCAAACTAGGGCTCAACTCCAGTCTGCTGCCTGCTGTCACTGCCTGGAGGAATGCTTTTTCCATTTTTAAATAGAGCTACTTTTCAAATGCCTAAGTAATGCCTATAGAGTAACCTCAGTTTTACCTGTTGGTCATAAACGCTACAGGATTTACTACAAAAAGACAGTTTTCTGACACTGATCTAGGTCTGCACTGCTCCATAGAAGTCATGTGACGACGGCAAAGTTCTGTGTCTTAGAGGGTAGCCACAGACCACATATGGCCGCTCAGCACTTGAAATCTGTCTGGTGTGAGTGAGGAACTGAATTTTTAAATTTCATTTTAACTAATTTAAATACTCCCATATAGCTAGCAGCTAGTGTGTTAGATGGCAGCAGCCCTAGAGATACAAAAGAATAAACTTCATGTAAATATAGCAAATCGGCAAATAATTAGTTGAAGATCAAGTATATCCATGGAGAAAAAAAAATATACATTGATTTAGCAGTTTAGTTGGCTTTTCTGGCAAAAAAAAAAAAAAGAATGTAAAAAGAAACAAAATTATTTACCACCAGTTCATTAAAACAACCAATGTTATGTCAATACAAAGGCACAAAGGTAAAAATTAATTCATTTGATAGTTATACAGAAACTCATTTAAAATAAGTGGTGGTTTCTTCATTCTATGAACTGTGGACTGGAAAAAAAAAGAACTCTTTTAGATAAGTTAGGTAACATTAATGTTCTATTAACAAATAAATGAAGAACATTGCTTTTATGAAGAATTTAAAGCTTTTCTTTGCTTTCTTTGCAAAGAAATTCTTGAAATACATAGAATTCTATTAAAGCAAACTATTCTGCAGCACAATAGAAAGACATTAGAGCCTATACACAAGTAAAAACAATGATATAATCAGATGGTATCCTCAAATAGTTAGCATTAAAGTAGGCATTGAGAAGTAAAGATTCAATTTGCAATGTGAAGTTTACAACACCCACATTAACAAATGATTTCACGTCTTTAAATTGAGGAACTCTTAAAAGGAAATCTGAATTATGTGCTGCTTAGGATTGAAATTGTTTGTTGCTGTTGAAATAAGGCAAAAAATGTTAAAAATTGGAGTAATCTTCTTTTCTTGCTTATGCTGTTTCTGACATGTCTGTGTATGAAATAATATCTCCCTGAGTAAAATTACTTTGGCTGCCCTCTTATATTTCAAATGATTTTATCATTAGGGAAAAATCTGAAAACACAGTGGACAAATAATCCCTTAATGCTTTTCCTGGCTAGCAAGGAATCTGTCAAAACAATCCAATTTCCAAATAGCATACAAACCCAATAAGATACTGAGCCAATACATCTGTTCTTCTCTGTATTTAGAGTACAGACAAATGCCTATTTTCATTTTGGGTGGAAAATCCTGATTTTGAATTCTCTAACATGACACTTTAGCTCTAGTAACAAAATATTTACAAGTTCTCTTTGATAAAACTTTAGAATTTTTTATAAGTCAGGTTTTGAGATAAAAATCCCATATACAATAACATTCGCCTTTTTTAAGGGCAGTTTTAAAATCTGACACACGTGCAATTGTGTGTTCACAGCCAAACTAACATATGGAACATTTGCATCCCCCTAGGAAGTTCCCTTATGACCCCTGTAGGCAATTCCTCCCCTCACCCACAGCTCAGTGGCAACCAATCCAGTCTGCTTTGGTTCTACAGCTTTGACTTTTCTAGAATGTTGTGTTAATGTCATAGATACAGCATGTCCAGCATGCGTCCAGCTTATTTTGCTTGTCCACTTACAGCAATGCTTTTGAAATTCACATATATTGTTGCTGTTATCAGTAGTTCACTGCCAGCTATTGAGAAGTATTTTATTGTATATTGTAATACCACAATGTTTTTATCTATTCTGCTGCTGATGGGCTTTTGGCTGTTAGGAATAAAGATACAATTAACATTTGCTGTATGGACCTCTGTTTTCATTTCTCTTAGGTAAACATTTATGGAATTGTTGCTGAGTATGGTAAGTATGTCCAATTTTGTAAAAATCTGCCAATTGTTCTCCAGAATAATTGTGTTATTTGCATTTCCACCAGCAATCTTTAGAGCTCCGTTGGTTGTCTCCAAGTTAGTAGTATTAATCCATTTAATTTTAGCCATTCGAATGGGCATGTAGTGGTTATCTCCTTTTAGTTCATTTTCCCCGATGATTAATGATATTGAATAGTTTTTTATGTGTTCATTGCTATTTGTATGTATTTTCTGGTGAAATATTGTGCAAATCTTTTGCCTCTCTTTTTGCTTAGTTTTTATGTCACTATTTATGTAATCTGTCTACAAACTCTTCATTAGAAATGTGCTTTGCAAATATTTCTTACCAATCTGGGTCCTGTTTTTCATTTTCTTCTGAAGAGCAGACATTTTAAGTTTTATGAAGACCAATTGTCAAATTGCCAAGAGAAGGTGCAGACATTTTCATGTCCTACTGCAGTTGTGGCTGATGTCTTCAGGTATTTCTTACACTGGCTGTTACTTCAAAATCACAGTGGCTTTTAGAACTGCTACTTAATCTTATTATTTAATGAGTAATAAAAAAAGACATATATTACTGAATTATAATTTTAAAAAACTTTAACTATCTCAATATGATTAGTTTCCCTTGCCAAATTATGTATTTTGTTGTTGTTCAGTTGCTATGTCATGTCCAACTCTTTGCAACCCCATGAACTGCAGCATGCTAGGTGCCTCTGTCCTCCACTATCTCCTGGAGTTTTCTCAAATTCATCTCCATTGAGTCGGTGATGCTATTTAACTAGCCCATCCTCTGATGTCCCCTTCTCCTTCTGCCTTCAAGCTTTCCCAGCATCAGGGTCTTTTCCAGTCAGTTGGCTTTTTGCACCAAATGGCCAAAGTATTGTATTTCACTATACATTTTTAAAAATTGCTTGAGAAGGGGCCCAAGGGGTCCTTGGCACAGAAATGTAGCTCTGCCCTCTGTATTCCCATTCACAAACCTACTGCTTAGGCTGTCCTCCAGCCTGTGTGGTCCATTCAGAGTGTCTTTAATGCTTTCGTTTAGAATGTTGCAGTATTGCCAGCTTTGGGTTATTTCATCTTACACCATACATAATGATGATGTATAACATTATATATTGATAATTAAAGTTCAAAGCCTTTATTAAACAGGTGAGACTGGACAATGCTCTATGTCAGAATCTGGAGAGGCAATGGTTTTCTTCTGGCTCTTGCCTTTGAGTCAGTTTGGCCCAGAATTGAGGGCAGATAAGGAAGGAGGCGTGCCAATACTGCTCCTGTGCTCTCACGACCACATGGCAGTGACCTAGATGGTGCTCTGGCCTCTTGTTGGGGTGGTGGTGGAAGTGTGGGTAGAATGTTCAGTTCAGCTCAGTCACTCAGTCATGTCCGACTCTTTGAGATCCCATGAATCGCAGCACGCCAGGCCTCCCTGTCCATCACCAACTCCTGGAGTTCACTCAAAATCATGTCCATCGAGTCGGTGATGCCATCCAGCCATCTCATCCTCTGTCGTCCCCTTCTCCTCCTGCCCCCAATCCCTCCCAGCATCAGTGTCTTTTCAAATGAGTCAGCTTTTCGCATGAGGTGGCCAAAGTACGGGAGTTTCGGCTTCAGCATCATTCCCTCCAATGAACACCCAGGACTGATCTCCTTTAGGATGGACTGGTTGGATCTCCTTGCAGTCCAAGGGACTCTCAAGAGTCTTCTCCAACATCACAGTTCAAAAGCATCAGTTCTTTGGAAGTGCGGGCAGAATGTTAGCTCACAGTAACTGACACATAGGAGGACACCTGGAGAGCGAGAAAGTGTTAACCAGACAGGGAAGAGACTCACACCGAGGAAACCTGTGCAAGTCTGAGACTTACATTTGCCTGCAGTCCTGGGGCAGCAGGATGGGTAAGGGAGGAAACATGCATTGCCTGCCTTCCAACTACCCCAGCACGTGCCCAGGAAAACGATCTTCCTCACAATGCAGAAATCAAGTGGCTTCCCACTCTTGAGGAGAATGTATTCAGCTTGCATTCACCATTTTATTCTGGCAGGAGAATATCCCTCCTCTCAGGTCCTTCCCTCCCCCCAAAGCTATTAGATACAAGGGCCCCTCCCCCTTCCCTGTGCCTTTTTCTCTGACCTCCACCCAGGAGCTCACTCAGTATGCCTCCTGGGCTTCAGCCAGTTCCTTCCCTCCTGCACTAGGGCATGACACACGAGCGGGTGCTTAGACACCACAGTGCACACGGCAGGGACACCCGGGGACAGACTCACAGTCCCAGTCTCCTTCCGCACGTCAGCCCAGGGATCCAGGCTAGAGGGGTGGCAGTCTTCTCCCACCTGGATTAAATGAGCCATTTATTACATCCTAAACAGAAATTATTGAACAGTTCTCGAGCATTTCTTCAAGGCAGCCAGCAGCAGGGGCTGCTCAGCTATTAGGGACTACCGGACGCTCCGGCAGTTTTAGCAGCGGGACAGAGCCTTGCCAGACCTTTGTGACGGGCTCTATTTTCACCTTGCTTACCAGGATCTCAATGGATCAAATCCCACCCACGCATCTCAATAAGACAGGGGTGCAGATGAAAAAAATCTTGTTTTTGCGTGTTTTTCTGTAGTTCAGGAAATTGTTTCATCTTGCTCAGTTATCATTATGAGAAACAGGCTACCTATCTTTGAGGGGTTTCTACTTTCAGCTGCCAAAGAGATACTGTACTTTCTGAGGAAAACGATGGTGCCCTTTTTTGCCCTCTGTAGGAGAGACTTATTTTTTCCTTTTTGGAGGACATTTTAAATTATGACCATAAAATTTCATGACCTCACTTATTGGGTATTATTCTTTTTTTTTTAGAGGGTAAGCTGGTCCCCACCACCCCACCACTACTCCCAGAGGATCAGGGTATTCATTTCCTTCCTTTCCTCTACAGCAAGTTCTGGATGCTTTCACTGCTAGGCACAGGACAAACAGTAAAAATGATAGATTTCCTGCCCTTCTAGGTCGAACAGAGGAATACAAACATTTTAAAATTAAGTGCTATGATATTGATGCTGTCACAGTCATCTGTGCAGAGTACAGTTGGGGTGTAATAAAAGGCTAGGGATTTAAATGTGGGGGCAGGCTCATAAATACAACAACACAGGAAAGTGTTGACAGGAAGAGAAAGGGATGTTAGCCTTCCTGGAAGAAGGATCCGGGAGAGCAATGTCCAGATGGAGGCAACACTTGATATGCTGTGGGAGTTGCAGAAAGTCTGAATCATTTGCAACTGGGGTTAGAGGGAGTGCAGAGCAGGACTGTGCAGATGAAGTAGGCAGGGAAGCATCTAGAAGAACTGGACGCCACAGCTTCAGAGTTTGGGTTTTCCTGTAAGAAAATGGGAAAGCCACAGAAGAGTTATAAGCAAGGGTAGAAGACTGATGCCAAGGAAACCAAAAGGGCAGTTATGAGTCTCTGAGCTTAAGGCAGTAGCAGTGGGACTGAAGAAGAGGAGCAGTGATGAGAAACGCTGGAGGCTGAATGACTATGACTTAATGCTCATTCTTCTGGGCTCCAAAATCACTGCAGATGGTGACTGCAGCCAGGAAATTAAAAGACCCTTACTCCTTGGAAGGGAAGTTATGACCAACCTAGACAGCATATTAAAAAGCAGAGACATTTTGTCAACAAAAGTCTGTCTAGTCAGGGCTATGGTTTTTTCCAGTGGTCATGTATGGATGTGAGACTTGGACTATCAAGAAAGCCGAGCACCGAAGAATTGATGCTTTTGAACTGTGGTGTTGGAGAAGACTCTTGAGAGTCTCTTGGACTGCAAGGAGATCCAACCAGTCCATCCTAAAGGAGATCAGTCCTGAGTCTTCATTGGAAGGACTGATGCTGAAGCTGAAACTCCAATACTTTGGCCACCTGATGTGAAGAGCTGACTCATTTGAAAAGACCCTGATGCTGGGAGGGATTGGGAGCAGGAGGAGAAGGGGACGACAGAGGATGAGATGGCTGCATGGCATCACTGACTCCGTGGACATGGGTTTGGGTGGACTCCGGCAGTTGGTGATGGACAGGGAGACCTGGCGTGCTGCGATTCATGGGGTTGCAAAGAGTCGGACATGACTGAGCGAGTAAACTGAATGTTCCAATGGATCTAAGCAGCAGAAGTCTAAGGTTACTTATTTTTCTGCTGAAAGTTTCTTTCACTGAAAAGGAGTTTTAGAGGAAGAGTAGGTGTGACCGTAAGTTTGGTTTTAGACATGTGGATTCTGAAGTGCTGGTGGAATGCCCATGGGGAATGGCAGTGTCCATAAGGCAGATAAATAAACAGGTCTAGAGCTCAATGGAGAGATTAGAGAGAGAGAGAGAGAGAGCTAGCATAGATTCAGACGTGAGCACCATCAGGTATAGGCTTTTGGAAGCCAAGACCACGTCCCATGGAAAGTGTGTGTGTGTGCTAAGTGACTTCAGTTGTGTCTGACTCTTTGTGATCCAATGGACTGCAGACCACCAGGCTCCTCTGTCCAATGGACTACAGCCTGCCAGGCTCCTCTGCCCATATTCTCCAAACAAGAATTCTGCAGTGGGTTGCCATTTCCTCCTTCAGGGGATCTTCCAAATCCAGGGATCGAACTCGAGTTTCTTATGTCTCCTGCACTAGCAGGGGGATTCTTTACCACTAGCGCCACCTGCATGGACTGAAAAAGGCCGAAGGGTAGAACCTTCAATGGAAAAGGCTAATAGTTAAAGGAGGCTTCCCTGGTGGTTCAGCAGTAAAGAATCCACCTGCCAATGCAGATGTGGAGTCAATCCCTGGGTCAGGAAAATCCCCTGGAGGAGGAAATGGCAACCCACTCCAGTATTCTTGCCTGGGAAATCCCATGCACAGGGGAGCCTGGCAGGATACAGTCCATAGGGTTGTAGAGTCAGACACAACTTAGCAACTAAACAAACCAACAACAGTTAAAGACAAATAGAGAAGAGTTCGCGGAGGGCAGAGAGAAAACAGACAGTGGGAGGCCACAGCGTCTCTTTTGGCTTCTGGGAAGCAATGCTTGGAAGTCATACGTTCTCTCCATCTCCCTGAATCTTTTGGCCTTTCTGGTTCTCTCTTTGTATTGGCTTTATCTCTTTCTCTCTAAGGACCTCTTTCTCGGCTCATTCATAATTTCTGACCCTCATAACTTTGGGCTCACATGATCAAACAGCTGCCTCTATAATCTTCATATAGCAGGACCTTTCAACTCTCACCCCATATTGCTCTCTATTTCAAATTCCCGAGAAAGGGAGAATCTGACTGGTTTAACTCTTCTTGTAAGGCCACGTCTCATCAAGGATCCAGGATACACTGACCAGGTGTGTACTCACATTCCAATCACCTACGGTCCCAAGAGTCTCGGGTATAAAACATGGCTGGCTGTGTTCATCCCTTTGAGAGGAGATATATGAGCGAGAAGAGAAGAATGTGGTTAGTTGGGCTGAATGATATCTATAATTTAAGTAAGTTTATGGAAGGGATTCTCCAACAATGGCAGACCCTGTACAGACAAGAAAGTATCCTGCAGATCTGGTGATGTGGATGCCAGCTGCTGGGATGGTGGGGAGTGAGTGGGCAGTGAATGAGGGGCAGAAATAGAGGGGTAGAACTGTGGTTTCCCCTTCATCAGGATCCTTACCTCAAACTTTCTAATATAAAGGAAAAGAAGGAGGCTGATGTTGATCCAGGACATACAGTCTAGCGATGTATGTCTTCCTCACTTCTTAAACATATACTTTCTTACTTTAGGTATTGGCCCCTGTTCAGTACTAGAGCAGTGGGTTTCGACCTATGAGCACAGATAACAGAACTATCCTTAGAAAACGGAGAAGGGATCTCTTTAAATGATACTGTGGGAGGGAGGGAAGAAGTGATGTGGGTAAACTGCAGGAAAGGGAAAAGGCTGACAAAGGACACTAAATCCACTCTTCAAGGTCCTTTCCCTTTCACTTCTTTCCTTCTCATCACTTCCCTAAGAGTTAACAGGTAATCAAATGATCCTGAAGATTCTGAGATATTCTAAATGGATCCCCTAGAAAATCCAATGTAAGGGAACCATCCTAGTCCTGTAAGAGCAAAGAGGCTCTGCTGTTGAGGGCACTCACCAAGGAAAGCGAGGCTGCCTGTAGGCTTGCTTTCTGATTTCTCTGGGATGCTCCATGATGCTGATTCATTGGCAGGGGTTTCTGACAGCATGCTAGGGCAGCCCAGCCAGGATGCATGCTGCTTCTCCACCCAGCAATGGCCATGGTGTCACGGGCTACTCATAAAGTATCACAGAACTCACTGGCTTTCATTATATGAATTCGCTCATTATTCACATAACATACTGTCTCTCACTGACTCTCTCATCATATGAATAAGAGAACTGAGGCCTGAAGAGGTTAAGTCACTTGTCCAGGGTCACACAGATGGTGGCAAAACCAGGAACAGAACACAGGCTCCCCAGCTCATGACTCAATGTTGTTGTTACTGCTATCATTTTAGTATAGTCATTTTCCACTATTTTAAAAATAGCCTTCCACTCTCTGGTATATGCTCCACCAGAGTCCTATTTTTTTCCTGAAAACATAACATTTCAGGTGGGTTGTGAACTGTGAGCAGGGCTCACCAGGCAAAAAGGTACGGCAAAGGGTGTGACTTGGGCTAAGTGTGCAATATCTACTGCCTGGGATGAGGTGATTATCATGCCTGGAGACAGAAGCCTCTCGTGGCCTCTGTTTGGGTTACCAACAACTCGGAACTACCTGCCTTCACCTTGTCATCCTTCCCAAATGGACAAAGTAGCTGCAGTGCCCATCATCTTGCCTGTTCGTGCTCTGACATCTAACCTACTGGCTTCTTCTTGCTTCTCACTCACTCTCCCATTGCTGCTGTCCTTTCCATCAAGAGCGTCTGGAAATCCTTCTTCACAGAAAACCAACGACCCTATGCCATCACGTTTCTCATTTAACACATGCCTCCTGAAGCTTGGCTACTTTTAAAGGAACCGCTTGTCAACCTCTCCAGTGCAGGATGCTGATTTTCTGACATCAGGTGGACCACAAGGAGACACTGGGAGGCTGAATGGAGGAGAGAGGGGTTAGCCTTCTCCCTGGTGCCCACTCTTAGTCTCATCGTTGACTCTCTGCTTTTGAACTAAAGCAGCCCATTTGAGGAGGTTAACTGGCTCTGGCAGCTGCCATCATTGGTCTTCCACCAAATTTTCAATAGGATTGAATATTTGTCTGTCAACCAATATTTTCCTAGATAAATCTCTGTGTAACATTTTTTTCAATACTCCTCTCTCGAGATATTCCTCCTCAGTAACTACTTGGACACTCACGACTTAAATAACCACTTAAGGATCTTGAGTTGAAACTTCCCTAAGGGTTCTAGTTTGCATATGGGATATCTTTAATATCTGGGTATTCCCCAAGCCCAGAAAATCCAAAATTGAACAATAAGAAACCCCTAATTAATTCCCAAGCACCCCTTAGACCTCTGTTTCTTCACAGACTCCTCCTCCTCAGTAAATAACTGTACTATCCAACTAGCCACCCACATCAGCGTGTTGGGAGGTGAAGGGTGAGTATCCTAGACTTCTCACTTACAATATATAACCAGTAATCAAGTCGTAATAATTTTATCTCCTTAAGTCTTTTTTTCATTTCTACTTCCTCTGCCTTAATCAAGGCATTGCCTCTTTTCATTTAGATTTTTGAAATGGGCTCCTAACTGCTGTCCTGGCCTTCAGTGAATTCTACTCTAATCTATCCTGTGGGCTATAGAGTCATAGTGACTTTTCTAAAATAGATCTATAGTCACATCACTCTCTCCCTAAATTCCCTCAGTAAACCTTTATGTCTTGAGAGGAAATGTACAGCACTCAAGGCTTCCATGTTTGGGACCCCTTCAACCTGGCTGTTCTTATCTCCATACTCCCTGTTCTCATTCATCAAATTTCAAGTCCCTAAAGAAGTCATGCTCTCATGTTTTTGCAATACTTGTTGCTAGTCCTTATTGAGATGTTACTATATAAAAGGATCTCTGTTACTTGATCTCTTCCTGCTCACAACTGCTTGTGGTCAGTTACCGTTTTCCCCCAGTTGACAGATGGAGAAAGTGAAGCAGAAGTAAGTAGCCTCACTAAGGTCACACAGCTAGTTATGGAAACAACTTCAACTCCGTCAGTCTCTCTCTAGAACCAATTCTTTTAATCACTATTTACAGCACTATCATACTGAAAGATCCTTCTTTCTTCATTTAGCTTACCTTATACTTCTCCGCATTCTGACTTCTGCTTTCATCAAAGTTCTGAAAAACCTCTCACAAAAAGTATCAACGATGGATGGACTCCAAGAAAAAAATTTCCATTCTCTTGCTACTTGATCTTTCAAATGATTTTCAGCCATTGGTTACTCCATAGGCCTTGAAATATCCTCTTCCTTGACTCATGTGGTGATCTGCCCCTGGTTTTCTGCTTTATCTTTGGATGTGCTTTCTCAGCCACCTTTGCTGTTCAGCCTTCTCTACAGAAGCTTAACACTGGAGTTTCAGTTTCTTCATTCTCTTCTTATGCTTTTCGTACTGAGTGATCTCATACATGTTCCAGCTTTAATTTCCATCTATCTCTTGATAACTTTGAAATTTGCATCCAGGCTCCCCTTTTGTTCTACAAACCCTTTTGAACCAGTGCTTCTTTCGTATTACTTGAATTTCTCAGAAGCATCCTACACGTAACATATCTGAAATAGAATTTATTTTCTCCCTGATACTGCTCTTCAGTGTACTTTAGCACCAACTTGCACTAAGACAGTCTAGAAACTTTTATAGCTCATCAACTGAGAAGATTAAGAACAAAACTGCCATCCAAGTTAGATTTCTCTCTCTACTAAAGCCAGCAGAGAAGCACTCCAGGAGAATCGTGGGTTGTCTCAGTAAGAGAAGAGTTTTTAGGAGCTTCTTACAGGACTTGGGCTTGTAGTGCAAGGTTGTAGCGAGGATTTAAAAACACAAGGTATACAGTTTTGAAATGGAGGTTGTAAAAAAGCTAGAGACATTCAATGACTGTTCTTTTAAAATCTAGAAGTCAGGATAATTAAAGAGGGCTGAAAGTAGTCTCTGTTACAAAGTAGCAATAACATATTAGTCAGAAGACAGATGTTGAGAATGTTCTTGTCTGTCTTGTTCCAGACATGTCATGGAGTGGCTTTCTCTAAATATTGTCCATAATTATCATTTGAGTTTTAGCAGTTCCCAGGTTTAGTTATTTTTGGAAAAAATGACTTGAACTTTCAGCTTTAACTTTCCAATATAAAAAAAATAAAGAAAATATTATTATTTTGGGCATAAAGTTCAAGATCACTTTACGTATGATTTTGAAAGCATTAAAGTGTTAGTTGCTCAGTCGTGTCTGACTCTGCAACCCTATGGACTGAAACTCATCAGATTTCTCTGTCCAGGCAAGAATACTAGAGTGGGTTGCTATTCCCTTCTCAGGGGATCTTCCTGACCCAGGGACTGAATCTGGTTCTCCTACACCACAGGCAGATTCTTTACCATCTGAGCCTTTTCCTTTTAATAATGAAACCTTTTTTAGGTGTCTAAGAAAAAAACAAAACAAATATTTTTCTGGCCATTTGCAAAAACTGTTCTGTCTGATTGGTAGATTATGAGACCTACCCTTTAGAGGCAGGACAACCAGGAAAGAATCAATTACTTGAGGTTTTTAGGGTTATGCACCCGCCAATATCTTGATTTTCTCAATAGGAAGCTGAAAAAATTAAGAAGACCAACACAGAAGACCCTGAAACAATCAAGATCCTTAGAGGTAAGACATTATCTGTAGTGGTTAAATAGTTGGACCCTGAAGCCAGATGCCTGGATTTGAACATTGATTTTACCCATTCTCATGCTTCCTCTTACTTGGAGCAAGTTGCTTGACCTCTCTTTATTTCAATTTTCCCTTCAGTAAAGTAACAGAAATAATATAGTCCCTTCCTCTTAGGATTGTTATAAGGATTAACTAAGTTAATAAATATAAAATGCTTAGAACAGCACCAAGCACAGAGTAGGCACTCAATAAATATTTAGTTGGCATTATTATTATAATCCATCATGTCATTTGGAGTTTAAAAAACCTTTTAAAATTTGAGTAGTTGCCAAGGACACTCTGTTTAATGGTATGTATGTGTATAAGAGAAACATAAAGTTGGAGTGACCTCTAAAATTTTTAAAACAGATCTGGCCATTCAAGAAGATTCCTTCAGAGAGAGCTCTCAGATGCCAGCACATTTGAGAATAGTGAATCTGGAATTATGTTAACATATTGGAGCTTTCCATGGAGACTGCGATGGTGAAAGAGCAATTTGAATAGTAGAGTTTCAGAACTGTCAAAGAAATTGATGATGTATCCCTGCTTGCCAGGAAGGGGCTTATGCAACACCTTTGGACTGCATATAAGAGGAACTATTGTGGGGGGGGGGGGCAGATTTCATGAAATCTGTAACTGAAGTGGCTCCTTCTTCTCTTCCTGTCAAATTGGCCATTTTGACATCTATTAACTAATAAATGTAAGTGGGGTAAAATTTTTTTTATTATGACATCTGTTTAAATTGGCCTTCTCTGTCTGTTCATAATTCCAGTTAAACTATATGCTTTTAGCATTTACTAGACGAGGTGGATACTTTGGGTGGAGAAAAACAGGATTTGCAGGAAAGAATTAATTGTAGGTTATTTTTAAAAACTAATCAAATAAGGGACATAGAAAAGCTCTTTGTATTTGGTGACTGGTCATTTGTGCATTTTTGGAGGGTATATTTGAGTTTAATTTATTGGCCCACTTATGTAGACTTCAGTTATCTGAATTGGTTTCTGTCTAGTCACTAGTATATTGCTTGCCTATGTTTCCTTATATTTGATGTATATATATATGGAGGCAGGATCCTATTCAAGGTTTGCAGTTCATTGTTACGAAATTGTCTGTGGATTCTATGTTTAACTATCAATGATTTCCTAAGCTGGCAACTTTTATGAAAAGAACTAAATCCAAATGTCCCATATATTTGTTTAAAAAAGGGAAATTCATCCCTGGCTCAAGAAAAAGCAGAATTCCTAAATAGTTAATGTATATAATGCATTTAATAGTATTATTAACCTTAAATTAGCAATTTTCCTTGAGAATATATTCATAGAACGTAAATGACTGAAGAAAAGAATAATGTCATGTGTTCAAAGGCATTTGCAGTAGTCTTAGGCACAATAGCAAGAGGTTGGCTGGAAGTCTAATAATAAAATAATGGGTAAATAGAGTAAATATCATTAGGATGGTGTCAGGTCATTAAAAATAATCATGATGAAGGCAGTGTAGAATCATGGGGAAACATTTGTTACATAATGTTAAGTAAAAGAGGCAGAATATAAATGGCATATTGACTGTTAAGGCAAATGTAAACAATAAATATATTTGAACTGAATAAAAATAACTACTTGGTGGTGGGAATATAAGTAATTTAACTATATTTTCTTCATTTTTTTTAAAAACAAAAAGAAAGTAAAAAGTTCTAAATGGCATGACCATATTATTTGAGAGCCAAGTTCTTCATTTATTTCTCAGGGATTTGTACAAATGATAGCTTGTATGTTAGAGCAATTTGAGCTTTAGCCCAGGAACCTGATTTGTTTGCCTCAAAAGACTCACTGTATCTTGACTTTTTAAATAAATTCTGTGCAAATTCCAATGCTCACTGGCTTGCTAATTTTATTTCCAGAAAAGATCACATGGGTGAAAGATATCACATCAGAGATAAACAGGAAAAGCACAGTATACAATGTGGAGAGTCTATCAAAAGATATGAAGGCCTTCTGAAGAGTTGTTCCTAAGCTATATATATATAAGTTAGAGTTTTATGGTAGATATACAGATAACACAGAACATTTTCACATTCTTAAATTTTACTTTCAAATTAAATCTTTGACATTATATTAAAAAGACAGCCATAGTCAGTTGAAAAATGGCTGCAAAATACTCTACAATTCAATCCCAAAATTTATTAACAAGTCTTGTTGGGGTAATGTCTGTTAAAAGTCAGCTGCACTCAGAAGGGATTTGTGAAATTCTGGTCTCCTTTGTATTTATTCTTTGGTAGGTATTCTTTCTTAGATATAGACCTCTTGTGCATGAGTCAAAATGTGGTCCACTTAGGGCAGATCTGTGAGTGAGTCCCCCGGGGATCTGCACGCTCTCTAACCTTGAAATGCAGCTGACACTATGGGGCCTGGCGATGTCTTATGTGTTCTTGGGCATATAAGTATCTCAGAGGAGCCTTAAAGAATGTGTCTTCTCAAATGTTAAGCACTTCAGGATCTCCTTAAAAATACCAATTCTGGTTGAGTAGGTTTGGGGTAGGGACTCAGATTCTGCATTTTTAACAAGTTCCCAGGTGACGCTGATGCTGGTGGTCTGCAGAGTCCATTTCTGAGTAATAGGACTCTTAAGCTCAGCTTATTTCAAGGAAAAAAAAATGTGATGCAGGGAATTTCTGGCTTAGTCTTTGCTTCCCATATTATTTCTATGGCTGGAAGCTAATCTTTGGACATGTAAGCATGCCATTCATGTGGACTTCAATGTAAGAAGTGTTATATATTGGAATATTTTCTTACAATTTTAATTTATCACTCTGATGTCCAGAAAGATCAGTATTGGTAACCAAGAAATATACTCTTTAACACACATGTTGAAGTTTTAAGCATTGCTGTATGCCCACAAGCTGTTTGGAATGTTGCTGCTCTAACATTATTCTATGCAGTCAGTCATCTATTTGGTTAGTTGTTTTTGAAATTTTCTTTGGAATTTTCAAATTTCATGTACAGGCCTCTTTATAAAATCCCCACTCTGATTCTTTTGGGGTGGCCCTTGTATACACAATATGTAAAATGTCAAAGTAGTTGGTATTAAATAATTAGCAATTACTTTAGGTCTATTGTTAGCAAATATCTTGAGATTTATTTCTAAATTAAAATGAATACCATGGGCAGGAAGTTTCTTGGTATTCATTGATCTTCCTAGGCAAGTTAAAACTAACCACTATCATTGGTGTTCAATTCTTTCAAAAGTGGCCTTGGCTATAAGTTTTAACTTTAAATTGCAAAGTTCTGATTTTAACTTTCATATACTTATGAGATAATAAAAGTTAAGTATGAATCTATTATACAAAGTAGTAAAAACAAAATATATTATTTGGAATGTCAGTGGGATTGTTATCATTGAATCTTTTTTTTTTAAAACCAACTAACAGCTGAAATATCTCTTAAATGTGTTAAGAATATATTTCTATGGGAAATTTACATGGTGATTTATTTACTTTTGAATATATAGCAGTATTTATCTTAATTCTTTGGCTCTACCAAAGTCTGGAGACCACAAAGCTAGACAAAAGCAAAGAACAAAAAGGAAGTTTGTAAGTAGATATAAAGCACTGAAATCATTATGCTTTTAAGATAACAATTAAGTCCCTAGAGTGAAAGACGAATGGCTGAACTATTCTGAAGTATTACTGCTTGCATCCTGGGCACAGACTACTGCTTTGATACTAACAATCTGTATCCCCAATGCACACTGAATTAGTTTATTGCCCTGAGAACTGTGGTTAAGTGTCAGAATATCCAGTTGTAGATGTTCAATAAAGTGTTGCTTCCCAGATGGCTCAGTGGTAAAGAATCTGTCTGCCAAGGCAGGAGACGGAGGTTCAATCCCTGGGTCAGGAAGATCGCCTGGAGAAGGAAATGGCAACCTGCTCCAGTATTATTGCTTGGAAAATCCCTCGGACAAAGGAGCCTGGTGGGCGACAGTCCATGCGGTCACAAGAAAGTTAATTTTTTTTTTTATGACTTATTAAAACAACAACAAACTTTTGTTGAACTTATATATATCTTATTTGATCAGAGACACATACACTGTTTTTGGAAAAATTAGATTTGATTGTCTGTTTCTTATTTTTCCAAGATGGCATTTCTATTTTAGCCTCCACAAACTGCTATACTTTCCTTCTCATGCATTTGCATCTTGTAGACAGTTTAGAATCTAAAAATCAGGACATAAATGTATGCTGCGGCTGCTGTTACTGCTGCTAAGTCACTTCAGTCGTGTCCGACTCTGTGCGACCCCATAGACGCCAGCCCACCAGGCTCCCCCATCCCTGGGATTCTCCAGGCAAGAACACTGGAGTGGGTTGCCATTTCCTTCTCTAGTGCATGAACGTGAAAAGTGAAAGTGAAGTCTCTCAGTCGTGTCCGACTCTTAGCAACCCCATGGACTGCAGCCTATCAGACTCCTCCATCCATGGGATTTTCCAGGCAAGAGTACTGGAGCAGGGTGCCATTGCTTCTCTGACATAAATGTATGCTTGATGTAATTCCACTAGGCTACTATGACCTTCAGAAGCTTTGTAACATTGCTTTATTTCCTTAACTAAACAAAACTCCAAGAGATATAAAGTTTTAATTTTCATAATAATAGACCAGTAAGGAGATTTTGGTTGAATTTACTATTGTTTCATTAATCTTAAAGGTAGGAGGTATGCTATTAACAGCTGCAATTTTAATGAAATCCTTTCTTCTCTGAGCATCTGCAACCAATTTATTAGAATGAAAACACATTACCAGTAATATCATTAACAAAAGTGGATATTAAAACTGTGCTAGAGATCTAAAATATGAAGCATATTTAAAAAATTCAAATTTATTTTCAAGAGTAATAACTATTTGCTGTTAATAAGAGAAAAGTTATCCAAGAAAACCATTTACCTTGCAAAAGTTTTCAGTTCTTACACTGTAAATGTCGACCCTCAAAACTACTAAATATCATTCCTCAGTACAGTACAACCTGCTGTGAAGGAATGACTTCCCAAATGTTGTATAAGCTGGTAACGTGAATGTAAATGTAGAGCCTTGAAAGACATTGTTTATATACTAGAAAGATGGCCAACATCCTATACATTAAAAATGAACCCTCTTTGGCCTTCAATTTTAGTTTCTGTCTTTTTGAATTAGAGTGGAAATACAGCACTAACATTTTTTCTTTATGATTTAAAAATCTGTCCCTTATGCATTTATTCACAGAGGTTTACCTGCACAGTTATATTGTCTACTAAAATTGGAAATGGTCTGAAGTCACCAGAGCACCAGAGATGTCTGTTGTTATAATCAAATGGATCTGGAACTGTTTTATCTTTCCCTTGAAACACATTATTGGAATATATTTTGCTCAATGCAAAACCACCATTAACTCTTTTTCTTGAAAGAGTTGTAGCGGTATTAGAAGACTGGATTCTTTCCTGAGAAGGCAGTTCACTCAGAATACGTGTGCATTTAGTTCAATGATCAGCTGATGCACACCAAATCCCATGCTGATTAAATAGAAAGCAATGTGTTGAATTTTAGGTTGGAGCTTGCACACTATCTCTATTTTTCTAAAATCCAACATGTTCAATCATAACTGTCTGAGTAGAAGTTAAAAGCTTTTCCTCCCATAAGGTTTAAATACATGCTACTTTCTTCTGTGTTGAAATGTGTTAACTCTCTTATTCTGGATTGTGCATTGGAAAATTCTAACAAAAACAGTACAATTAAAAAAAAAAAAAGTCTTTCATTGACAGAACACCTGCAATCTTAACGAGGCAATCCACTGAGATAAATACATCAACTAATAAATTCCCATACATGTAGTCAGTAGTATCACTGGCCAAGAAAAATCATCAGGGAGGTTTGGACTTTCAGTTCCTTTGGTCACAGGTTAACCAGAGCACATATTTCACACAGCAGATTATTTCTTAAACAGTCCTTTCCTCCATGAAAACAAACCATTCTACTGACCACATTTATAAACAACCTAAAGGAAACTATAGCTAAGGGGAAGAATGGGACAGAAGTCAGCAGTCTAGGACACAGTTCATGGTAAAGCACTGGGTGTTTATGTGGACACTTCCTTTGTCTCCTCCGCTATGTCATTATCTAACTCTTCACTCTCCCATATGCTGCACATATGTGTTTCAATGACTAGATTATAAACTCCTGAATTTAGGAACTATTAATAGCTTTGAAATCTTTCTCCTCAACCTTTACTTGTAAACCAACAAGGCAGTGGATAACAATTATATTTAACATCCACAAAGTACTTTTGTTGAGATGTAGGGAATTAATAGAGGATTAACTGCAGATTCAATATAACAGTTATATGATTATTCATGTTTTATTTTTCTTCTTGAGGCAGTTTTGGCATATTGCATTTCTTTGAGAAAAATTTCCATTTTATATAAATGTTCAAAGGTATTGGCATAAAGCAGTTCATATTATTCTTACTACCTTTTTAATTTCTGTGAGATCTATAGTGATGTCCCCTTTTATATTCCTATGTTTTATTATTTTTTTAAATGATTACTCTTACCAGAGTTGTGACAGTTTTTTTTTTTAATCTAAAAACCAACTTTGGAAGTGTTAATTATCTCTCTGTGTATTTTCCTTCCACTAATCTTTTGATTTTTGGTCTTTTGTTTTCTAATATGTATTCACAACTAACGTTTCCTTATATCATGGTTTAACTATCTCATAAATTTTGATGTGTAATTTTTAATAAAAGTTACAATTATGTGCAATCAAAAATGTAATTTTTTCATTATAATTCAATTATTTTCATTATTATTCAAGATATTTTCTCATTTCCACTTTCTTCTTTGACTCCAAAGTTATTTAAAGGTATACTTCTTAAATTTAAAGCATACAGGAGGACTTCCCTCGTAGCATAGCGTTTAAGACTCTGCCTGCCAATGGAGGGGACATGGGTTTGATCCCTCTTTCTGGAAGATTTCACATGCTGTGGAGCAACTAAGCCCATGAGCCACAACTACTGAGCCCTCATGCCACAGCTACTGAAGCCAGTGAGCTCCAGGGCCTACGAACTGCAACTACTGAGCCTGCACACCTAAAGCCTGTGCTTCACAACAGGAGAAGCCACCGCAATGAGAAGCCCCATGCACTGCAACTGGAGAGCAGCTCCCACATGCCACAACTAGAGAAAGCCCACACAAAGCAACGAAGACCAGATGCAGCCAAAAGATACAATGAATGAATGAATGAAGAAATAAAGCGTATGGAACTTTATAAAAATATCAGTGGCATTTTTCACAGAACTAGAAAATACAATTGTAAAATTTGTATGAAAAAACAGAAATCTCTGAATAGCCAAAAGAGTCCTGAGAAAGAACAGAGCTGGAGGCATCATCCTTCCTAATTCCAAGTATTACAAAGGTACGGTAATCAAAACAATACGGTACTGGCACAAAAACTGACACATAGCTCAATGGAATAGAACAGAATCCAGAGATGAACCCACACGTAAATGGATAATTAATCTTCAACAAAGGAGGTAAGAATATACAATGAGGAAAAGACAGACTCTTCAATAAATGGTGCTGGGAAAATTGGACAGTTACAGAATTCAAGTGGACTACTCTCTCAAACCATGTACAAAAATAAATTCAAAATAGATTAAAAACTTAAATGTAAGACCTGTAGCCATAAAAATTCTAGAAGAAAACAAAGGAAGAAAGCTCTTTAACACTGATCTTAGTAGTATTTCTTAGATATATCTCCTTAGGTAAAGGAAACAAAAATAAATGAATGGCTCTACGTCAAATGGAAAGGTTTTTTCAGAGCAAAGGAAACTATCAATAAAATGGAAAGGTCAACTACTGAATGGGAAAAGATATCTGCATATGATATATCCAATAAGGGGTTAATACTGAAAAATATACAAAGAACTCATATAACAACATCAAAACCCATCCCAAACAACCCAATCAAAAGTGGGCAGAGCATCTGAATAGACGTTTTTCCAAAGAAGATATACAGATAGTCAAAAGGAACATGAAAAGATGAAGATCAATATCACCAATCATCAGAGAAATGCAAAGAGAACCACAATGAAGTACTACCTCACACCTGTCAGAAATGACTATCATCAAAAAGAACATAAATAACAAATGTTGGTGAAGATGCGGTGAAAGGGGAACTCTTGTGCACTTTGGTGGAGACATAAACTGGTGCAGCCACTATGGAAAACAGATGAATGCTCCTCAGAAATTAAAAATGTAACTTCTATATGATATAGCAATTCCACTCTTGGGTATTTATCTGAAGAAAACAAAAACACTAATTTAAAAAGACATATACACTCGTGTGTTCACTGCAGCATTACTGCCAATAGCCAAGATATGAAAGCAACCTAAGGGCTTGTCAATAGGTGAATGGAAACAGAAGATGTTACACACACACACACACACACACACACACACACACACACACACACAGGAATATTACCTAGCTAAAAAAGGAGTGAAATTTTGCCACTTGCAACAACATGGATAGACTTGGCAGGTATTATGCTAGGTGAAATAAGTCAGACAAAGTAAGACAAATGCTAATGATTTCACTTATATTTGGAGTCTAAATATCAAAACAAATGAACAAACATAACTAAACAGAAATAGACTCACAGCTACAGACAACAGACGACTGCCAGAGGGGAGCAGGTTAGGTAGGGGGAGGATAGGTGAGGGAGATTAAGAAGTAAAAAATTCCAATTGCAAAACAAATGAGTCATGGCTATGAAATGTACAGTGAGGGGTGGGGAGGTGGGATGAACTGGGAATTTGAGGTTAGTAGATGCAAATGATTATATGTAGAATGGATAAACCATAAGGTCCTAGCATTCAGCACAGGGAACCATACTCAATATCCTGTGACAAACCACAAATGTAAAAGAATATAAAAAGGAATGCATGTGTGTATGGGCTTCCCAGATGGTGCTAGTGGTAAAGAACCCACCTGCCAATCTAGGAGATGTGGGTTTGATCCCTCGGTTGGGAAGATCCCCCGGAGCAGGAAATGGCAACCTGCTCTAGTATTCTGCCTGGAAAATTCCATGGATAGACAAGCCTGGTGGGCTCCAGTCCATGGTGCTGCAAAGACTGGGACATGACTGAGCACATACACCACCACCACCCATATTTTGTATATATATATATATATATATATATATATATATATATATATATATATATACATACATACACACACACACACACACACACACACACACATACATACATGAAGGGAAGTGAAAGTCGCTCAGTCATGTCCAAATCTTTGCAAACTCATGGACTATAGAGTCCATGGAATTCTCCAGGCCAGGATACTAGAGTGGGTAGCCTTTCCCTTCTCCAGGGGATCCTCCCAACACACTGATCGAACCCAGGTCTCCTGCATTGCAGGCGGATTCTTTACCAGCTGAGCCACCAGGGAAGCCCATATATGCGTGTGTATGTATATTCATATAGGACATATATATGACAATCACTTTGCTGTACAGTAAAAATTAATACAACATTGTAAATCAACTCCACTTCAAATTAAATTTAAAAAATAACTATGTGATATCTTTGAATGGTGACAGATTGTAACTGGAGTTATTGTGGTGATTATCTTGACTGGTACAGAAATATCAAATCAGTATGCTGTGTAACAGGTACTGACATAGTGTTAATTGTAGACAAATTACACTTTAAAAGCAAACAACTCATAGAAAAAGAGCAGATTTGTGGTTACAAGGGAAGGCGGGGGGAACTGAATGAAGGCAGTCAAAAGGTACAAATTCTCAGTTATAAGATAAGTAAGTATTGTACTAGGGAGTACAGTACACAACTTAAATACAGTTAACATTGCTGCATGTTACATATGAAAGTTTTTAAGAGTAAATCCTGAAAGATTTTATCACAAAGAAAACATTTTTTTCTATTTCCTTAATTTTGTGTTTATATGAAATGACAGATGTTCACTAAATAATGTGTTAAACATTTCATGAATTTAAGGAAAATCATTATGCTGTATACCTTAAACAGTACTGGATATCAACTATATCTCAATAAAATTGGAAGGAAAAAATGAAGCATGTAGAAATATTATATATATGAACATAAGCATGTATATATATATATATATATACACAGACACACACACACATATATGTTGGTGATGCTATCTAACCATCTCCTCCTCTCCTGACACCTTCTCCTTTTGCCTTCAATCTTTCCCAGCATCAGGGTCTTTTCCAACGAGATGGCTCTGCACATCAGGTGGCCAAAGTATTGGAGCTTCAGCTTTAGGGTCAGTCCTTCCAATGAATATTCAGGGTTAACTTCCTTTAGGATTGACTGGTTTGATCTTCTTGCATTCCAAGGGACTCTCAAGAGTCTTCTCCAGCACCACAATGTGAAAGCATCAATTCTTCAGTGTTCAGGTTTCTTTGTGGTCCAATTCTCACATTCGGACATGACTACTGGAAAAACAATAGCTTGGATTATACGGACCTTTGTTGGCAAAGTGATGTCACTGCTTTTTAATATGCTGTCTAGGTTTGTCATAGCTTTCCTAACAATGAACAAGCATCTTTTAATTTGTGGCTACAGTTGCCTGCAGAGATTTTAGAGCCCAAGAAAATAAAATGTGTCACTGAATCTATTTCTCTTCTATTTGCCATGAAGTGACGAGATCAGATTGGCACAGCAGAAAAATATATATAAAAAATAAAAATTAAAAAAAAAGAAAAATATAGACAATACTTTATAACAACTATAAATGGAGTATAACATCTAAAAATTATAAATCACTGTGTTGTATACCTGTAGCATATAATATATAAACCAACTATACTTCAATTAAAAAAAATAAAAACAAGTTTTAAAAAATACATTCAATTTAGCTCTTAGCCACCTTGGTAAAAATGAAACCACATGACTCATGCAAAGACTTTGGAATAACTATGCATGTTAAAAAGGGTAATAATAATAATTATTATCATTATTATGTACAGTAGCAAGAAACACAAATTAAAGAACAATCAGATTTTGTGGTATAGAAAGCCTTTTGTATAACTCTAGGCATTTATACCTATAGATACAATCACTGTTTTTCCCCTACAAAACACTTTTTTTCCCCTACACAAATCACTGTTATAAAGACAGTTAAGCTTCCATTTGTCTCCCTCTAGGACATTTAAAAACAACTATTGCTTTTATATTATGCATTATGTGCCAGGAATTAAGTACTTTACAAGGAGAACTGCAACCATCTGCACTAATCCGACAGAGCTATGGAGTCTAAGAACTGAGACCACCTGTGTCAACACGATTTATTTGTGACAAGAAAACTTTGCCCAAGGAAGATAAGACCATAAACCAATAAATAACTTCACTGTTTCAGGAAATTCCCGTATGTTAATTTATCTCAGATAAACAATCTGTTCACCTTGGCAAAGAGTTAACTTATCAAGCAACAGTTTACTTGTCATCAAGACATGCTTTGAGATCCTCACCCTGCTATAGATATTAACGATAAAATTTGTATCAGGTCAGGAACTTTCCCAAATCCCTGTCTATTCTCCACCTTAAAAAAGCTACCTTAAACTACTTGAGCCCAGACTTTGAAATCCTACAAATATCCTCCCCCTTGACTTCCCCTTCAGAGACTGTCCAGGAGGGGTTTCCTCTTACTGCAGAGAATTCTAATAAACTTAATTTTGCTTGATAAACAGGGTGCCTGGAGATGTTTTGAGGGAGTTCAGTGACACATACTTGTTCCTTTAACCCTCATAACATACTTGGAGTAAATTCTATTCTTACGTTATTTCTGCAGATGAGAAAATTGAAGTACACCGAATAGTTAAGTGACTTAGGCAAGGACACAACTTAATTTATATGAATCCAAACTATGGTACTAACATTACTGATTCTCTCTTGCCCCCAAGTGTATTGATCTAAAGATGCCCTAAAGAATCCTGTGCCATGATCCTCTCAGCCGTGCCCAGTAATCATAGTATTAGTGACTGTAATTAGTAATTTCATTGTCTTCCTCCCTGAATGCTTTGAGGACAGAGACATTCCCTGTTTGTCCCCATACTGCCAGTGCCTACATGCACCTGACGCATGGCAGGCATTCAGTTATGCATGCATGCACGCTCAGTTGTGTCCAGCTCTTTGTGATCCCATAAACTGTAGCCCGCCAGGCTCCTCTGTCCATGGGATTTCCCAGGCAAGAATACTGGAGTGGGTCACCATTTCCTGCTTCAGGGGATCTTCCTGACCCAGGGATTGAACCCATGTCTGGCAGCATTGGCAGGTGGATTCTTTACCACTGAGACATCTGGGAAGATAGGCATTCAATAAATGTTAATAAAGTGAATATTAGATAAACCCCCACTTTACAAATGAGGCTCTGAGATAGTAAAAGTTTTGCTTTAACTCTCCCAGATAGTAACTGTCAGAACTGGTACTCTTGCCAATGTACCATTCTTTAGTTTAACTTGTAAATGAGCTCTCAAATGGCAGTTTTTATGAGATGAGGGTCTACATACAGTTCAGTGGGGATTCATGTGCATAAAGTCCTACCAAAATATTATATTTCTTTTCTTTTTGCTGACATCTTATCTCAGTGTGATCGTACAGATCATCTCATGCTAATTTGATGCTGATATCTCTCATTTCTCTCTGATTACTAAAAAATGGGAAGTCATCATTGGTTAATGCAATTTATGACAATGTTTTAAAACACTGGGAAGTTACTACATAGTTTCCTTGGTATTAAAACATTTGTAATACTAAACAGAGATTTACCCATATAAGGTTCCTCTTTTTTCTTTATTATAAGGAGGAATGAATGTTATATGAATATTTGAACTTTAGAAAAAAGTTTAAAATTTTACATAGAAGTACAATTATGAAAGGAACGAAAGTAGCCTGGAAAGGTTTTCTGCTCCTGAGAAAGCTACTCATATAGGAAACAACATGAGGAAAGAGAATAAAAAAGTAACCTAAAGACACACATCAATCAGATGCAAACGTGTGAACCCTGCTTAGATTCTGAACTGGACCAACTGAGGTATTAATATGCAAAGACATTTGGAGCCAATCATGGAAATGTGAATGAGGACAAGTGATAGATTCAGTTCAGTTCAGTCGCTCAGTCGTGTCCGATTCCTTGCGACCCCATGAATCGCAGCACGCCAGGCCTCCCTGTCCATCACCAACTCCCGGAGTTCACTCAGACTCACGTCCATCGAGTCCGTGATGCCATCCAGCCATCTCATCCTCTGCTGTCCCCTTCTCCTCCTGCCCCCAATCCCTGCCAGCATCAGAGTCTTTTCCAATGAGTCAACTCTTCGCATGAGGTGGCCAAAGTACTGGAGTTTCAGCTTCAGCATCATTCCCTCCAAAGAAATCCCAGGGCTGATCTCCTTTAGGATGGACTGGTTGGATCTCCTTGCAGTCCAAGGGACTCTCAAGAGTCTTCTCCAACACCACAGTTCAAAAGCATCCATTCTTCAGCGCTCAGCTTTCTTCACAGCCCAACTCTCACATCCATAAACATCTATTTCTGCTTTATGGACTATGCCAAAGCCTTTGACTGTGTGCATCACAATAAACTGGAAAATTCTGAAAGAGATGGGAATACCAGACCACTTGACCTGCCTCTTGAGAAACCTATATGCAGGTCAGGAAGTAACAGTTAGAACTGGACATGGAACAACAGACTGGTTCCAAATAGGAAAAGGAGTACGTCAAGGCTGTATATTGTCACCCTGCTTCTTTAACTTCTATGCAGAGTACATCATGAGAAACGCTGGGCTGGAACAAGCACAAGCTGGAATCAGGATTGCCGGGAGAAATATCAATAACCTCAGATATGCAGATGACACCACGCTTATGGCAGAAAGTGAAGAGGAACTAAAAAGCCTCTTGATGAAAGTGATAGATTACTATGGGAAAAAAATCCTTAACTTAGAAATATACACTAAAGTATTTAAGTAAAATGACAAGTTGCCTGAGATCTGCCTTAAAATTCTCCATGGAAGGTGGGTACGCGTGACAAGCGTGTATGTGTGCATGCTCATGTGTGTGCTGATGAAACGAGATTGGTAACTGCTTCTAATTATTGAAGTCTGTGATAAGTACATGGGGATTTATTATAATCTATTCTCCACTTCTGTACATGTTCAAAAGTCTCAGCATAAAGAGCTTGAAGAATGGCTAATTTTCCCAGGATCTTACTCAGTATACCAAGCACCTGACCATTCACATATATTGCTGTTGCTGTTCAGTCGTGTCTGACCCTTTGCAATCCCATGGACTGCAGCATGCCAGGCTTTCCTGTCCTTCACCATCTCCTGGAGCCTGCTCAAACTCATGTCCATCAAGTCGGTGATGCCATCCAACCATCTCGTCCTCTGTCATCTCCTTTTTCTCCTGCTTTCAATCTTTCCCAGCATCAGGGTCTTTTCTAATATATACTGGGTCTTTTTACATATATACCTATACATGTATATGTATTATGTATAGGTATATATGTGTATATACATATACACAAGTACATATGTGTACACACACACATATATATAGTATATATACACACATATATACTACACCAGGGTATTTTCACATTTATTTCCCAGCATCAGGATCTTTTCACATATATACTAGCTACAAACTCAGTATCACAACCCAAAGCAAACAGTTATTCTCACCTGTGGATAGATTCTAAAATTTAAGAAAGCAGTTACTCTTTCTCCTGGAAAAATTTTATACAGTCTTTTTTCCCCCCACCTGTCCACTTCTGTGCAAATCAGAAACCTCAAGTTTTCTGCTAATGAAAGGACTCTGCACCACTCTGAGCAGAGTACTAGTCTTCTCCTATTCACTCCTGCTTTTCCTAGTTTGACTTTTTACACAGCACCAGATGATTCCTTAAGTGCCAACTCATCGTTTATTTTTGTAAGATGCAAAGCCCCAAGAATCCTTAAAGTGAGTAAAGAACAGACTTTTGGACCCTGTGGGAGAAGGCGAGGGTGGGATGATTTGACAGAATAGCACTGAAACATTTATATTACCATTTGTAAAATGGATGACCAGTGCAAGTTCGATGTATGAAGTGGGGCACCCAAAGCCAATGCTCTAGGACAACCCAGAGGGATGGGGTAGGGAGGAAGGTGGGTGGGGTTCAGGATGGGGGGACACATATATACCTGTGGCTGATTCATATCAATGTATGGCAAGAGTTAGGACAATAATGTAAATAATTAGCCTCCAATTAAAATAAATTAATTTAAAAAAAAGAATCCTTAAAGGGAATATCTCAATTACAAGAAGCATATTCCTTTAAGGACACAGAATACTTCCTCATCTAATTTAGAGTAAAACAGAGTATAAAATATTCTTTATATTAAGGACTTTTAATATCTGGCCTGTTCCCTGGGTATTTATTTAAGCATGATTTTTTCCTTCCTGATAATATGAAAAATCCTTTCAAAATGTGAAAGAAACCACTAATGATCTTCAGGACCAACTAGTTTTACTGTAAGTATAACTATACCTTTCATATGTTAAGTCAGTAAAACATCAAAATATGATATGCAGTAAATAGCAGAAGTCTCTAATATTGAACAGGAAACAAGGCCCAGATTATAATGGCCTAGGGACGTACTTGGAGAAGGCAATGGCACCTCACGCCAGTACTCTTGCCTGGAAAATCCCATGGGCGGAGGAGCCTGGTGGGCTGCAGTCCATGGGGTCGCTAAGAGTTGGACACGACAGAGCGACTTCACTTCCACTTTTCACTTTCATGCATTGGAGAAGGAAATGGCAACCCACTCCAGTGTTATTGCCTGGAGAATCCCAGGGACAGGGGAGTCTGGTGGGCTGCCGTCTATGGGGTCACACAGAGTCAGACATGACTGAAGCGACTTTGCAGCAGCAGCAGCCCCAGGGACATACTAATTCAGAAATGTAGGTCAATCCTTTTCTAATATTTTCATGAGGTGGGAAGGGGGTTCAGGATGGGGAATACGTGTACACCCATGGCAGATTCATGTTGATGTATGGCAAAACCAATACAATATTGTAAAGTAATTAGCCTACAATTAAAATAAATTTATATTAAAAAATTAATTAATGTATGCTTTGACAATGGAAATGGATTAAGGCATTCCGCTTTAGCTATTGTTTTATTATCTATTTAAGATATATAACAATGTTTTTCAAATATTTACATAACATTGTATTAATGTTTAGAAAAACAAAGTTAGCAAAAGATTCCACAAACAGATATAGCTAATACCTTGCTTCAGTTGAAATCATTGCTGCTTCTTCAGGGCAATAATGGCATAACACCTGGGAGATTTCACAGGATCAAACAGCCTCACAAGCGCAGACCACATGATCTCATCCTGTAAATTGATAAGTGATTTAAATAGACAACTCTTTGTTGAAGATACAAATGAGAGATGTTACACTATATACTAGAATATGAGAGCTCTTTGTTGAAGAAAGTTAACAAATTTAATTAATTTAATTTAGAATAAAATTCTAAATTAAAATTTCACCTTCAGGACTCTATGTTGAGGAAATAATTAAAGATGTACGCAGGAAGGGAAACACCAGGCTTCTCCTTGTTACAACTGGAAAAAGTGAAAGTGGCTAGAGACAACTGGGTATCGCTCAAATAAATTATACGGTGAAACATAATTCAGCTTCTTTAGTGCATTTAATGAGACAGAAAACATCCAAGTAAAAAAATGAAACAAATTAGATGAGAAGCTGTATTTATAATTTGATTCCATTTTTAATTAAAGTAGAGATAATGTGCTCATACATACACACGCAACATACGTATATTAAAAGCTCTCGAAAACATAATAATTCAAGAGCTAACGCTGAAAGGTGAGGTTATAGTTACTTCCAACTTTCTTTTTGATATTCTTCACTTAAAATTTTCTAACATTAAGTATGTATTACTTTTATAACCGTAATATCATTTCAAATATCAAATGAACCACCATAGGATTTCTATCACTGCATTACCAGTGAAACTCGGTACGTACTGTTATGTCTACCTATTTTATTTAGGTCACTGGAAATTGTTTTGAAAAGGAAAATGATGAGTACCTAGTAAAATAAGCCTGATTCTGTGAACTACCAAGGTGAAAAGCAAAAGTTTCCAGTAATTTTGCGTTAGTTAGTAGCTTAGCAAAGTATATAATTATCCAAATATTTAAAAACTGCTTTTCTCTGTGAAAATATCAGTTATTAAAATCCACTTGTTCCAGGTAGCTTGCTGAAAAGAAGTAAAGCTCTTCATATGATAAAAGAAATATTAAATTAAAGAGCTTATAGCGAAAACATAAGGCTGAATCTACAAATGGGATTAAACAGCTCAAAAACCTAATTTTGATTACAGCTTAGACTAGAACCTGAAAAACACATTTTCCCCAAAGATAAATCACAAAATCATTTTTCTAGTCATTCAACATAGATAAAACAAGTAAGGCTGAGAAAACAGAAGCAATTAGAAAGAAATTTCTGTACTGCGGAGTACATATGTCCCCAAATTCAAAAATGAATTAAAAACTGATTCTTACAAAGTGAAACATATAAATGATATCCTTTATGTTGATATCCTAGCTATACGGTACGTCACATATGAGGGTTGTGTGCATTGTCTACTGTATAGTAATTACCATACAATTAAAAGAATGTACACTTTATTATAGCACTTTTTGGGGAAACATCTATTGTACATATGCTTTTGTTTCAAAAGAGATGGAAAGACTATTTAAACTTGGAAAATATAACAAGAAAAATCATCTTACTAGCTATGTGAACGAAAGTTATTGTAGTTATAAGCAGATTGATATTACTGGGTTTAATAAAGATACTTGTTATGCATTTAAAATTAACATAATATACCTGCTCTTTCAGGTAGCAAAGTCGATCCAGAAGAATCAAGGTCTCTATGCAAGGAGCTAGAACAACTTTCAACTAAAAGAAAGAATAAGATAGCACAGTGGTACTTTAAAACAAACAAAAATACTAACTTAACAATTACATTTAAGAAAATATATATACAGAAACTTGCATAAGGCCAAATCTCCAATATCCATTGTACATCTTCAGAAAATAAGTACTTCAGAGATCAAAAGTTTTTCTTTTAATAGTTAAAGGAAAAGAATATCCTTTGAGTGACTTTGGGATGGAATCCAAAAGCAATCATATATATGTGATAGAAAGCTTTTAAAGGGGTACTAAGAATGAAATTCATTAAAAGGAATGCTTGTGAAATAATTGCATTGAGACCAATATGTGTTCAAAGAACTCTAAAACTTCTTGCCATGCATTTCTAATACACTTTAAGAGAAATCTGCCATGTGTTCTCTTTATTATGGTACTGACGCCTAATATAGTTCTAAAATAGGAAATGATCCAAAACAGCTTTTCTACATTAAGAGAAAACAACATAGATTGGTTGGCCCCATAAAAAAAAAAATTTAATAGGATCCCACTCAAGTCTAGCAACATATTCAATTTAATATGTTTAATTCTGAGACTTACCATATTAAAAGCCTCCAGTTCATTCATTCTAGGTTTATATTTCTCGTAGTAGTCCATTATAATTTTTTCTGGCAGCTTCAAGATAAAACAACAACAGTAATAAATTTAGTAACAGTTAAAAAAATATATACATATTTCCCTATTCAGATGTACCCTAAAGTAAAACAAACATAATAATTCAAAGCAATCTTATGTGTCTGAAGTGCTCTAATGATGTTCATGAAGCAAGTCAATTTAACTAAATTCTTTCATTTAAATTTTCTGCATCAATATAGGTTATTCAGCATATCATAAGTAAAATCAATAATAAGATCCTATCAACTTTTATTTCAACAAGTAGTAATGAAATATTTACCTTCACTTGCTTCTACATTTAGGGTACACAGTAGGTAGGAGCTTAATAAACAGTTTTCGAATATAACTAAAATTTAAACAATATATCTAAAAAATATAGAGAATAACAAAAAGGCAAAAGGAATATAGTAAAGACATATTCATATTAAACATAATTTCTTCTAACAATACTTAACCAATCCATCAATAAGCACTGCCTTCTGTTTTTTCTCTAAAACATGATACCCATAACACACTGAATCCTTGTGGTTAGTAGGCCGCTTTGTAGATAATTTATTAATACATGTTCTGTTCTCACCAGTTGAGCTTTATGCCTACGGCATTAAGTGTATTTGTTCCTAAACTTTTTTATTACAGGTACATTATAATGACATGATACAAATATTAAAAAATCAATAAAATATAGATGCAAAAGGAAAAGTTTCTTTATATGTTGAATGTCTTTGTGAAAGGCTTGATAAAGGAAAGTCACCAGAAGAAACTGCTGTCAATTTATATACGATCAAGGGGTTTCCCAGGTGTCACTAGTGGTAAAGAACCTGCCTGCCAATGCAGGGGTCATAAGACAAGCAGGTTCGATCCCTGGGTTGGGAAGATCACCTGGAGGAGGGCATCACAACCCACTCCAGTATTCCTGCTTGGAGAATACCATGGGCGGAGGAGCCTGGTGGGTTACAGTCCACAGGGTTGCAAAGCGTCAGGCACGACTGAAGCAACTTAGCACGTATGCACGCATATGTAGTCGAGACAAATGACACCCTGAGTAAAGAGTCTAAAACCTGAAAGGACTTGTATTCAGATCTCTTTGCAAATGTATAAATATGTTTTTAAAGACCCCACTCTTTTTCTATTACATGAAATTTCTTTTGAATTAAAAAAAAATACAAAAAGGTATCTAACAGTGAAAAGTAAGGCTTTATCTCATCCAATTTCTCGTGTGGCCTTCCAGAAAATATTAATATCTCCCCTTTGGTAAAGAACCCAAGATTATGGCTTTTTCTCCAGCCCTTATTTTGCTCATCTTTGGATTGAATGAGTGCCTCCTGAATCACATTTTTACAGTAGCGTATACGGGACTAAGTCTAGGCCTGAACTTCAGGCCAGCAAAACTCACCTTGAAAAATTATGACCGTGTTTGAATTACAGCCTTTAGTCTTTGCTTCTGTCCTGTCATGTGAGATTAGCAGTTACAGAACAACTCAGAACTCACAACCTTTTTTTCAGTCCTGCCTCATCAGCATACTGCTTCCTATAAACACGGTTTTTCAGTGTGATTCCTTGGGTTCTACAGTATTCTGTGTCTCCTTTATGTCAAATTGAGAAGTACCACCCTGGACATAAAATGGTTTTGTTTCAAACTAGGGATTGTTGATTTTGCCCCTCAGGATATGCTGCTTTAAAGTACTGTACTGTTGGCTGTGCTGGTGTTCTGCAAGTCCAGGCAGTTTCTCTCGACATCACTCTGTATCCCTCTTTACCTTCACTGAACTTCATAATACACATGGTTTGAGATTTAACAGGCTTTTTGATTTTGTCAAAAAGGAGTCTGTATTTCTGTTTCTCTTTCCATTTGTTGCTTTTGTGTGATTTTGAAGAGAAAAGATGAGACTATCATCTTTACTTTCCTATTTAAAAAAAATGGATATCTTTTGCCTTACTTTGAATAATCCAAAGCTGGATACTATAAACTATGCATTATAGAGGTTTGATGGACAGAAGTTAAGGTAGAAATCTAACTAGAGAAACTATATGCAAAGCTGTGTGCAAGAAACAAAATAAATGGCCTTATTCTTCTACCAAATGCTTGGTGGATACAATAATATTAATGTTTCTAAGTGAAAAATTCAGTGTTTAAGATATGATTTCATGCTTTAACCAACTTTTCCAATAAAATGCTCACCTACCAGTCTCATAAGACTAGATCAGAGAATCTATGGAAATTTTATAAAGACACTGTTTAGTTCTAGGATGAATCGGTAACATACATACATGCATGGTCTTATTTTACTGATGATATGACCATAGTTAAACCCAGTAAGAGCCAAGACAGGGCAAACATCTTAGAGATAAAGAAGACGTCATAATTGAGGAGGTGCTTGGTGTAGGCAAGAACATCCATGGAAACTTACAAGTTGAAGTGCACATTGAATGCCAGCTGGGAGCTTTGGTCATGAATTCCATTGCTCCTTGCTGCCCATCTCCAAGACTCCAGAAAAAGGGACTAATATTATCTAAGCTGCGTAATGGGGCCCTAGCTCAGTGGTCTGTGGTTTATGTTTAGGGAGATATCCAGTCTTAAAGAGAAACTAGGTGAGAGACAGCAAATGAGAGGTCACATCAAGGGGCTTTAGGTTTTTTCCCTTACTTTTCTTACTTTTTTTTTTTTTTTTTGGCATTTTAAACTCCAATAGTCCAGTTGGTTTTGACAGACTTGCCTAGTTTTTGATGACCTTGACATTACTCAGGAGCCCTAGTCAAGCATTTTGTATGATATTCCATCACTGGGAACAATTTTCCTCATAATTAGACTGGGGCTATAGATTTTGAGAGGAAGACTACAGATGTAAAGTATCATATTCCTCACATAATATCCAGGGTATTTACTATCAGTATGATCTATCACTGTTGATATGGATCTCGAGTACTTGGCTGACATTGTTGTTATTCAGTTGCTATGTCATGCCCGACTCTTTGTGACCCCATGACCTGCAGCAAGCCAGGTTTCCCTGTCCTTCACCATCTCTCAGAGTTTGCTCAAACTCATGTCCATTGAGTTGGTGATGCGATCCAACCATCTCATCCTCTGTTGCCCCCTTCTCCCCTTGACTTGGCTGATTTGTCTCTTTTCCTACATTATTTATTAAAATTGTCTTTTTATATATCTATATATGGGGGCCCAGATAAGCAAAGGTGGGCCATATTTCAACTCCATGGGGAATGGGCCAGATGAATGGATAAGAGATACACAATTGTTCAGAGATCCTCCCCACACACTACCTGATCAGAAGACAGATTAGCAACAGACCTTCTTTTCATCAGTAGATGGTAGGGCTGAGGCTGCTGATACACCCTTGGCTAGAACTCAAGGTGGGTGGATGTGGTACCACGTTGAGAACGCAAAGGAAAACTTCAATTAGAAGTGCTACTCCATGGAACACATGAATGATGTGAAAATGAAGTCTTACTGCTGACTGAGAAAGCTGTAGTGGTCTGGATAGAAGATAAAACCAACCATAACATTCCCTTAAGCCAAAGTCTAATCCAGAGCAAGGCCATAACTTTTTTCAATTCTATGAAGGTTGAGAGAGATGAGGAAGCTGCAGAAGAAAAGTCTGAAGCTAGCAGAGGCAGATTCATGAGGTTTAAGGAGAGAAGTCATCTCTACAACATAAAAGAGCAAGATGAAGCAACAAGCAGTGATGCAGAAGCTATAGTAAGTTATCCAGAAGATCTAGCTAAGATAATTACACCAAACAACAGATTTTCAGTGTAAATGAAGCATCCTTCTACTAGAAGAAGATGCCATCTAGCAATTTCGTAGCTAAAGAGGAGAATTCAATGCTTGGCTTTAAAGCTTCAAAGGACAGGCTGAAATCTCTTGTCCGATAGGGGCTAACATAGCTGGGGACTTTGAAGTCAACCTCATTTACCATCTCCAAATTCCTAGGGTCCTCAAGAATAATGCTAAATCTACTCTGCTTGTGCTCTGCAAATGGAACAACAGAGTCTGGATGTTAGCACATCTGTTTACAGCATGGTTCACTGAATATTTTAAGACTATTGTTGAGATCTACTGCTCAGAAAATAAAAAAAAAAAAAGATTCTTTTCAAAATATCACTACTCACTGACAAAGCACCTGGTCACTCAAGAGCTCTCATGGAGATGCACAAGACTAAAATGTTATTTTCATGGCTGCTAACACAACATCCATTCTGCAGCCCATAGATCAAGCAGTAATTTTGACTTTCAAGTCTTATTATTTAAGAAATACATTTTGTAAGGGTATAGCTGCCATAAATAGTGATTCATCTGCTGGATCTGGGCAAAGTAAATTGAAAACATTCTGGAAAGTATTCACTATTCTAGATCTAAGAACATTCATGATTCATGGAAGCATGTCAAAATAACAACATTAACAAGAGCCTGGAGGAAGCTGATTCCAACTCTCATAGATGGTTTCGAGGCGTTCAAACCTGAGTGGAGGAAGTAACTGCAGATGCGGTAGAAATAACAAGAGAACAAGAATTAGAAGTGGAGCCTAAAGATGTGACTGAATTACTGAACCCTCATGATAAAGCTTTTACAGATGAGTTGTTTCTTATGCATGAGCAAAGAAGTGCTTTCTCGAGATGGGATTTACTCCTGGCGAAGATGCTGTGTTGATTGTTGAAATGACAACAACGGATTTATAATATTACACAAATTTAGTTGATAAAGCAAAGTTTGAGACATTTGACTCCAATTCTGAAAGCTGTTCTGTGGGTAAAATGCTATCAAAAAGCACTGCATTGTTAGAGAAATCATTTGTGAAAGGAAAAGTCAGCCAAATTTACTGTTGTCTTATTTTACAAAACTGCCACAGCCACCCCAACTTCAGCAACCACCACCGCCATCAGTCAGCAGCCATCAACTCTGAGACAAGACTCTCCACCAGGAGAAAGATTATGACTGGCTGAAGGCTCAGATGATGGCTAGTAGTTTTCAGCAATAAAATATTCTTGAGTAAGGCACGTACATTGCTTTTTAAACACAATGCTATAGCACACATAACAGACTATAGTATGCTGTAAACACAACTTCTGTATGCACTTGGAAACCAAAAACTTCATGTGACTTGGTTTATTGAAATACTCACTTTATTGCAGCGCTTTGGAATAGAACCCACAATCTGAGGTAGCCCTGTGTTATTATGTGTGCGTGCTTAGTTGTTCAGTTGTGTCTGACTCTTTTTGACCCCATGGACTGTAGCCTGCCAGGCTCCTCTGTCCATGGAATTCTCCAGGAGAGAATACTAGAGTGGGTAGTCGTTCCCTTCTCCAGGGGATCTTCCAGACCCAGGGATAGAACCCAGGCCTCCTGCATTGTAGGCAGATTCTTTACTCTCTGAGCCACCAGAGAAGCCCTGTGTTATTACAATGGTTGCAAAAAGCAGCAGGAAATATTTCTGGGAATAATGCACATGTCATCACCAAAGATGACAGGCTACCTATATATCTAAATTGTATCAGGAATTTACTGCTTCTTTAGGGTCAGAGGACCTCATTTACTGCAGATCATTTATAAGCAGTCAGTCCTCAGTATCCACAGATGTAGAACCCACAGTTACAGAGGGCTGCCTGTACTCCACCATTTTATATATGGGACTTGAGCACCCTTGGTATTTTGTCTGTGGGGGGTTCTGGAACCAATTCCCCAAGGATACCAAGGGACGACTGAATATCACCACAGGAAAGTTAACAAACTTCTTGCATTTGTGGTTGCCTTCCCACTTGTATTTAAACCACTTAGTCATTACAATTACTACCGATTCATCTCTGATCTAATGTCCGAAGGTAAGTTTATTTGGTCTCTCCACATCGCCTGGTTCTTTGGCCTCACCTCTCACCACTGCCTCCTCCACTTGCTTTATGCTTCAACTGTGCTGAGTCCAGAATCATGTTTCTTACATCTCTGTGGTTTTGCACAAGCTATGCTCCCCACCACACACATCTGAAATGAGTTCCTTGCTCACTACCTGCCCATCTTGTTTGCTTAATACATTCTTACACATCCTTCAAGACCAAGCTAAGGCATCAATGTCCTCCGTAAAACCTTCACAGGCAGAGTGAGTCACTCCAGGCATATACAGACTTTATACACGTATCTATTACTGTAAGTTCATGCTGTAATTACTTGTTTTCTTTTCTCATGGGTCATGTCTTAATTATCTTTGTAGCTCCAGAGTTTCCATGGTTCTTGGCACATTGGAGATTCTTCAAAGTAAATATTTGCTGATGAATAACTAAATGATTGTGGTCTCAAAAATTTTGCTATTGCCGGCCTGTTCTGGAGAAATATTTAAGGATAATTTTCTGACTTATCCTCTGCCAACTTCCACTAAGGTTCTAAATTTTAGTGATTTTTCAACTCAGTCCATTCAAAAGCATGCATCCACCCCATTAAATCACCACTTTTATTGTCTATTTCATTCTCAATATCTGGGAGTAACATTATTTGAATATTCATTATATGTATATGAACTTCCTTGGTGGCTCAGACAGTAAAGAGTCTGCCTGCAATGCAGGAAACCTGGGTTTGATCCCTGGGTTGGGAAGATCCCCTGGAGAAGGAAATGGCAACCCACTTCAGTATTCTTGCCTGGAGAATTCCACAGACAGAGGAGTGTGGCAGGCTACAGTCCATGGGGCTGAAAAGAGTTGGACACAACTGAGTGACTTTGACTTTCGCTTTTCTATTTGTACATAACACACACAAAAAAGCTCTAGAACATAAATTCCTTTTCTTTTCTTATGGACAAATGATCCAGCTCACTCTTTCTCTAGGAAACAACAGTAGTTTCGTTGCTTTTAAAATCAGATGCTTTAAAATTTTATGTGTGTGTGTGTGTACTCTCATGCTCTGTGTGTGTGCACTACATGTATGTGGAAAGAGAAAGAGAGAAAAGCAATACCAAAAAAAAAAAAAAAAAAACCCAAATGCTGTGGACCATGAAGATAATATGAAACCTTAAAGACAGTTTTGGAGGTTTTCTAAAATATGGAGAGATACTAAAATTTGGGACAGAAGACAAAATTTGAAAATACCAAACTTTTTTGAAGGTCAAGGTAAAGTTAATTACTAGGATTTTGTTATTTTGAACTTTCATAAAGTTCTATAAAAACAATTTACAAAGACATAATTGTGCTTTACTAAATTACAAAGAATTGTACTATAAAATTTCATTCTAAGAAGTCCATCTATTATAAACAGTATTCATGCTGATGTAAAGTAGCTCATGCTCCATACCATTTATTGTAGGCTTGGCTTTACTGTGAAATTGAAATATTCTTCTTAAACAGAATTATATCTTATGCAGGATTGAAACAATATCACTATTAAGCGGTTAAAGCTATATAAAATTAAAGATCAAGGAGGAGATCATTTTGATAAAAAGTCTTCAAAATATAAGAACAGAATCACTACTTTTCCCATCTTCCACATTCTATATTTCTTTGTATAAAGTAGCATTTTAAGATAACAGGGGGTTTACAATGAGAATGCTTATAGAATCGTTAAAATGACAAATGCTTGAAGACAGCAGATCTCAACCAAGGGTGATTTTGCCCCCCAAGTCATTTGTGCCTATGCCTGGAGACTTTTTTAAAAAATTATTTTTGATTGCTACCATTAGGGTGCTATTGCTGACACCTAGTGGGTAGAGGCCAAGGATGTTAAGCATCCTACAACACACAAGTTAGCTCTCCACAACGAAGAATTACCCAGATGCGCTGAGTTTAAGAAGTCCTGCTCTAAGAGAAAACGTCCGATGCTGTGTATCACAACTGACTGCAGGACTTACGGATTAATATTTTCTGCTGTGTATGGGCCACTTCTATATCAGCACATGCTGTTCTAGTCTCCTTTGGAATGATGTTTTGTCTGGGACTATTCTTTGTCTTTCCACAGGTTTACACGGTTTCTTGTGACTAAGAAAGTATCAGAGCATGCTAGGAGATTTTCTAGGCACTTTACCTAACTACCTACATAGTTTTGACTATGAAGAGATGTGCTTTGAGAGATCAGAGACACATCAACAGCAATCACCACATTTTCAATTATATGTAAATATAATTATATTATATTTATATTATATATACATTTGTTAATAAATGATTAAAAATTTGGTTAAAGATCTTTTAAATAATTTGCTGTATCTAACATTTTAAATTTAAGTGATTTTGATACTTTTTAGAATTAGAATCTCACATGAAAATTAATGTCATTTTAAAAATAAAACTACTCATATCTTTTTATCATGCATGTGGTCAAGACTTTCATTTTAGCACTGATACTTCATGATGTGAGAGAAAAACAATAGGATTTTGTATTAGATCACAAATGTAAGTTCAGTTTTAATAAGTTATCCTATTTCCAACTACTCTCGCCTGATAGACAATTCTCTTAATTTGTCTCCCATCACAATTAAAACAAAAAATCCTCACAACACATACTCATCTATTTGCTTCCTCTCACACCACTACCTTTTAAACACCTTATTATATGCTATACGTTCTTCTCCTTCCAGTTTGGGCTTCTCATCCCTTTTCTTTTCCTCACATATTTTATTCAACACATTTGTCTGTAAATGAGCTTAAACAGTTTTAAGAGAAAAATCAGCAAGTCCTATTATTACCTTTTAATAACTAAGAAAGATAGTCATTTAAGAGTGATCTTTTTATGGTGATACTTATCTACATTAGTCTTTTTCCTTTTGTTTTTAATTGTACTTCTTAGCACAGTGGTGGCTGACAGTGGAGGTTCTGATGGAAGCTGAATCTGTGTGCAAGTTTCAGCTCTGACCCTTCAACCAGGGGAAAATGACTTGCCTTTCTCTGATGCGCTCTTTCCAGATCATTACATTGGGTATAATAAGTATCTGACATAAGAGTTTTAGGGAAGAGTAAATGAGATGTTGATGTTTATGGCGTAATAATTAACACATAGTAAGTCCTCAGTAAATGTGTGTTAGTCACTCAGTCGTGTCTGACTCTGTGACTCCACGGACTCAAGACTGCTAGGCTCCTCTATCCATGGAATTCTCCAGGCAAGAATACTGGAGTGGGTTGCCATTGCCTTCTCCAGGGGATCTTCCAGACCTGGGGATCAAACCCAGGTCTTCTGCACTGCAATCAGATTCTTTACTGTTCGAAACACAAGGGAAGCTTAGTAAATATTATCTATTAATAATATTTTAATCAGTAATATAATAAGCATACTAAGAGACATTTACTATGTTTATTATTAAAGACAAACCTGGGAAGAGAAAGCCATCAGAAAAAATAAGTGACATTTTATCTGGATTTCTGGCAAATGATAAAGCATTTTTAAGTAAAATAATATTTGTAAAAATTATGCTTAAGTTTATATTTTTAATATTACTGTAAGAAGTGGAATTGAAGTAAAATAAATATATGCACTAATTAAGACTGATAAAGAAGGACTGGTCAGTTAAAAATATATTAAAAAAAACCCAAAAACAGAAATAAAATAACTAGTATAACAGTGTTATTTTATGTTCTTATTATGTAAAACTAGAAGGATCTTCATTTTGGTGACAATAAAAATATAGAAGTCACATCAATTGCATTATTATAAGCAGTACATATACAAAAGGTAGAATAAAAACTAGTATTATTTAGTTAAGTACTTGCTATGTATAAACATTGTATTCAGTGTTTTATGTATATTAATTCATTTAATTTTTCTTGAATCCTATAAATTTGAAATGCTTTTTAATAGCTATTTTATAGAGGGCAAAAGTGACTGTACCAGCCTAATTGTTTTAAGTAATAAACAACTGCAGAGTAAATGCATAATTGGTATAAAAAATAATAATATCCTTTAGCTTTGATATAACTTAACCATATCTGTATATTTTTTTTTCCGTTAAGAAATCCATTTCATTCCTTCACCACCTATTTCATTCTTGATTTCAATTTACAATCAATTCAAAATACCAAAGTGATCCAGGTTCAACTTAATATTTTATTTAATAACTCTTCTGAATCATGTTACTTTTTTCTCAGTGTTAGAGTATTTATTACCATCAGTCTATCAGCTTACTTTTTTGTCTTCAACAATATGTTCTTAATTATTTCCTTGGGCCACCTATGATGTTACAACTTTCCAGGATTCTCTCATTCGAAGACTTTTTGAATTTAAGATTTTTTTATTTTAATGACTTATACAGCCTTTAAATGGGTATGATCCCTGGGTTGGGAAGATCCCTGGAGGAGGACATGGCAACCCACTCCAGTATTCTTGCCTGGAGCATCCCCATGGACAGAGAAGCCTGGCAGGCTACTGTCCATGGGGTCACAAAGAATTGGACATGACTGAGTGACTAAGCCCAGCACAGCCTTTAAACGCATGCAGTTTAAAATTAAAATCATCATCTTCTGCTTTACTTACAATTCACATTTGTTCTGTTTTCTTGCTCTTTAAGTCTATTTTTATTTGAGAACTAGCAGATTTTACCTGAATAAACCTAAAAGGGGAATTACTGTAGAGGTATACAATAGCTATCCACATTGGCAGGAAAGGTGAACTGGAATTAAGATAACTGAAGTTTGGTTTCAATATAATTTAGATGTTTTCCACAAGTAAGAGAAAAGTAGAAGGCAAATAATTTTGTATTATCTCAATCCATAACCCCATAGAAGTTCTTGTGTTTCTTATGAAGCAGTGGGCAATAATATACTGACCTTGGACTCATCTAACCCAAGCTTCTTTAGAGACTTTCTGACATAATCCGGAAAGGAGGAGGATTTGGAATAAATTTTACCAACATGCCGGTCACTGCAAAACAAAATCGAATCACTCTTTAGTTTTTACGATTTAAATTATAGATGATTTTAAATTCAATCATGAAATATTTTTAAATACCTTCTTACATACTGCACAAGCTCCACATGTGATAAAAATGTAGCAATATTTTTGTGAACACTTAGTTTACATATTATAAAAAAATACTCAGGATCTGCTTTCGACAATTCCTCCAGCATACAACAGTAGAAGATAATATTATGAGAAAAAAGTTGTAAGCCTAGTACAGATATTTTTAAAAGCCTCATTTTTAAAGGGTACTATAGGCCTTTCCAAAGGTTCCATTGTGCTTTACTGGCTCAACGTCACAATGCATAGTTCATGGCAACACCTGCTAATAGTGGCAATATCCAACAGCCATGCAAGAGAACTTCCTAACTGCCAGCCCATTGAGCAAGCACCATATACTGCTGAGTTAGGTCTGACTTAATTTCATTTGTGCCCTGCAGATTTTCATTATAGTTTAAAAGCAGAATACAAGATGGTTGGAAATTCGAATAATGTAATGCTGAAATATTGCATCTCACAATTTTGGTTGCAATTTAAGTATAATGTAAAAATCAAGAGAAGACAAAACTTACCACCTGTAAGTATCAAAAACAATGAATAAAAGCTCATTTACTCATATGTGTGTGCTAAGTCGCATCCAACTCCTTGTGACCCTATGGATTATAGTCTGCCAGGCTCCTCTGTCCATGGGATTTTCCAGGCAAGAATACTGGAGTGGGTTGCCATTTCCTCCTCCAGGGAATCTTCCCAACCCAGGGACTGAACCTGTCTCTCCTGCATTACAGGCAGATTCTTTACTTCTGAGTCACTGACTCTTGGCAGTATAAATATTAATCACTATGTTCTAGTTAGACATGAAGCTCCATCAATTCTTTCAGTGAAATATATCTCAAATATATAACTTCAACTCCATTTCTAGATGGCCACTTCAATTACACTCATTATTACCTTGGGCTCTATTATAGCTACGTCCTAAATTTAAAGCTGATGTTGGTCCCTTCATTCCTATTATGTTATTTTCTTAGAAGAATATTTTCATTTACCACTTCCCTGCTCAAAAACTGCTTTGATATACTAGTTATTTGAATAGGTACATGTTCCAGGAAGCAGAAATTATAATTTTTGTTACTTTTTGTGTTAATACTCAGATCTTATACATATTAACATATAACAGACATCATATAATAGATGAGTATGTTGAATTGATTAAATGTGTAGCCAGAAAAATAAGTCAATATTAACTCCCTGCTTCTCATCTTAAAAGGGTTTTTAAACTTTAGTTATTTTTAATTCAAAAGGGCAAACAATTCTTTCCCATGAGATAGTGATTTTGGTTCTTATTGTGTAGGATCCATTACTACCTAATGGAAAAGCTTAAAAGAGAAAGCAGAGCATAGTACGTAAGAGCGTGGCTTAGTCTGACTCTATCACCTCCATGTTTACGAAAATGTGATATTAATAGTACCTATTTGGTAAAGTCACTGTGAGTATTAAACTAGGGAATACATGTAAGATCCTCAGAACTGTGCCATGATGTGAGCTGTTTTTGTTGCTGTCATGAATGTTGCTTTGTCATAATTGGAAGCATCGTTTGGGCCCTTTGATTTCAAATGATAAAGAGCAAGGGAAAGATACTCACAGGTCAGTGCTAACCACGTAAGCTGAAGAGAGAATGCATTGTAGTATAAGTGTAGGTACTGATTTGTTTCCTGGGTTTTATGTTCCAGATTGCTTTCAAAATAAGAGAAACACTTAAAATTTTATTTTGTCCTCATCAAGTGTAGGTATTGATTTGTTTCCTGGGTTTTATATTTCAAATTGCTTTCAAAATAAGAGAAACATTTAAACTTTTAGTTTGCCCTCATCTTAAACTTTCTTCTTTCAGAATACACTACCCTTTAACTGTTACAGAATCTCACAACATGATTATTAGATTACTTTTAGTGTCTTAAGCAATAATTTGCTGCATAAGACTTTCCCCTTAATCCCTTGTTGATTTGTACTATTTCAGACCTGTTTTTAGCAATAATCATGCTTGATTTCTTTCCGAGTATTTGTTAAGGAACAGTTCAGTATGGTTTCCTTGCTGTTGGAGTTCTCTGATGCTGTGTCTGCTTTCATCATTGGTTTTGATTTCCTGTCTCATCCTGTTGTCTGCTTAGTCGTCGCCAATCCAGACCCCCACCCCTCTGCCCCCGAGGCTGGAGTTTACCCATCCATCTCCCCTTCCCCGTCCCCCCACTTGCTCTGGTCATAGCCGTGCTGTGGTCCACAGCGTGTGTCCCGTTAGTCAGGTTTGTGCTTTGTCTTCATGTCTCATTAAATGGTGTTTTTCCCCCATAGCAGTAAATTGAATTGGTGTATCACTATGCAGTTACAGGAGAAGGCAGTGGCAACCCACTCCAGTACTCCTGCCTGGAAAATCCCATGGACGGAGGAGCCTGGTAGGCTGCAGTCCACGGGGTCGCACAGAGTCGGACACGACTGAAGTGACTTAGCAGCAGTAGCAGCAGCAGCAGTAAGGGAGGGGGCTTCCCTGGTGGCTCAGTAGGTACATAATCTGCCTACAATGCAGGAGACCCAGGTTCAATCCCTGGATTAGGAAAATCCCCTGGAGAAGGCAATAGCAACTCACTCCAGTATTCTTGTCTGGGAAATCCCATGGATTTCTCTATCCTGGTGGGCTATAGTCCATGGGGTTGCAAGAGTCAGACATGACTAAGTCACCACCACCACCACCACAATAAGGGAGAAAAATATCAACCAAATAGAACTAGGAAGGTGATTATTTGATCATGTTACTTCTCTTTAAATTCCTCCAGAGTTTCCCATGACCATTAGAATTAAGATCTAAATGCTTATAGTGAAAACAAAAGTCACTCAGTCGTGTCCGACTCTTTGCAACCCCATGGACTGTACAGTCCATGGAATTCTCCAGGCCAGAATACTGGAGTGGATAGCCGTTCCCTTCTCCAGGGGATTTTCCCCAATCCAGGGATAGAACCCAGGTTTCCCGCATTGCAGGCAGTTTCGTTACCAGCTGAACCACAGGGTATAATAAGCCTTGTTCCACCTGTTCCTTGCTGAAAACCTTTCCACCACTCTTAGGACACCGCCTCTCCATCCACAATGAGAGCCTTTCCAGTTTCTTGAACACACTATGCTTCTGGCTATAAACACTATTTGTGTTACACTTTGCCCTTTACTTTTTTGCCTAGGTCATCTCAAGTTCATCCTTTTCAGATTCTATCTTAAATGTTGCCTTCTTAGGAAAATCTTCTCTGGCCCTCCAGATGAAGTCAGGCTCCTGACACAGAACTTTTCCTTCACATGATTACTCTTTTAGAGTCAGTGGACTCCAAAGAGGGGTGAACATATCCCAGGGAAAAGAGAATATTAGAACTGTAACTTCTATTAAATCGTTATTGTTTTAATTTCAATTTTCCAGTTTATTTAAAAAATCTATACAACAGACTAGCAGAAAGACACAGGAATCACTTATAAACAACTATTCATTTTGGGGGTGTCTACTCAGAAATGTTTATTGACAGAGGCATGATATTTAAAAATATATGAGTTCACTGCTCTGAGCAGCTGGAGCAGAGTTTCGACCTGTTTTGCTCATGCCTATCTCTGTGCTGCTAGTCGTATCGCACATCTAGCACATCCTACTGCTGCTGCTGCTGCTGCTAAGGAACTTCAGTCGTGTCCGACTCTGTGCGACCCCATAGACGGCAGCTGGGATTCTCCAGGCAAGAACACTGGAGTGGGTTGCCATTTCCTTCTCCAATGCATGACAGTGAAACGTGAAAGTGAAGTTGCTCAGTCATGTCCAACTTAGCGACCCCATGGACTGCAGCCTACCAGGCTCCTCCATCCATGGGATTTTCCAGGCAAGAGTACTGGAGTGGGGTGCCATTGCCTTCTCTGAGGATCCTACTACATGGATTAAATAATTAAATATCTCTTGCAGGTTGCAAAAACAAAAACATCTAGTTAGACTACAACATGAGATGTGTTAATACAATAAATAGATCTATTTGCTAGTCAGGTAAACAAAATATAGGAAGGCAGGCTTACACATACAAATAAGCAAGTGTAATTTAAAAAAAAATATATATATATATATATAGAGAGAGAGAGAGAACTACTGAGAAAAATGTATAAGGAAAATGCAATGTAAACAAAACAAATAAAAACAGCTAATATTTATTTCATTTTTATGATGTGCCAGAGACTCTTTATTTATTTATTTTGCTGTGCTGGGTCTTCACTACTGTGCACAAGCTTTCTCCAGCTGTGGCAAGTGGGAGCTACTCTCTTATTGGGCTTAGTTGCCTCGCATGTGGAATCTTACCAGACCAGAGGTCGAACCCGTGTTTCCCGCACTGGCAGGCGGATTCTTCACCATTGGACCCTCAGGGAAGTCCATGCCAGAGACTCTTAAGCCCTTGGCTGCATCTACTTATTTAATCCTTACAACTATTTCGTGTGGTAGGTCCCATTATTATCCTTATTTTAAAGCTGGTGAAACTAATGAATGGAGAAGTTAAGTAAACCGCTCACGTTTTAATTCAGGAAGTCTGGCTTCAGCATCTAGGATATTAACTACTATTAAATATTAACTCTGGCATAGCACTTCAAAGGGCTTCCCTGGTGGCTCAGCAATAAACAGTCTGCCGGCAATGCAGGAGCCACAGGAGATGCCAGTTCAATCCCGGGGTCAGGAAGAGCCCCTGCAAGAGGGCACAGCAATCCACTCCAGTATTCTTGCCTGGAGAACCCCATGAACAGAGGAGCCTGGCGGGCTACAGTCCGTAGTGTCACGAAGGTCAGACATGACTGAAGCAACTTCAGTGCAGTGCTGTGCACATTTGATATTGTTAAATTCCAGACGAATACTGCCTCTGTATTACAGGCCAACAGAAGAAGGCAGAGTCCCTGTGAACCTGAGACTGAAATGAGTCTGAATGCTTGCTCTACCACTTATTTACCACTTAAAAGCCTCTCCTGTCCCTCCTTGTTTAGCAGTAGAAGGTTGAAGATTCAATAACAGAGTCTATATAGCGTGCTTGGCTCAGTATCTGACAAACACTCAGTGAATAGTGGTCATTTTCCTGTTACTGTGCTGCATTCTAGGGGTAGAATCGTCCACAATTTATGAGGGAAGACAGGTGAAGAAACACTAGAATTCAATGTGATAAGCTCAAGATGGTGAGCAGAATACAGCTCAGTGTAGGGAGCACTTCAGCTACTGCAACTGACAAGGGGAACTTTCTTAGAGGAAGAATTGAGTTTCAAAAGGTCTCAATTTCCAACAGTATTGTGAAGAGCAATATTGATAAGAGATGAATATACAGTAACATTAAAATTAGGCCAACACTTAAAATTTAGAAATAGGTTAAACAATTTTTAAAAATTGCTTTCTTAAGGACTTCAAAGAGGTACTCTAAGGTTTACAATTTTCCATGAAATATGAAAGGATAACTGTAAGAAAAAAGTTCTTTTCTAAAATTTATTAAATTTATTTGGTTTTACATAAGATTGTACTTGAAAATAGAGTGCTATTATTAAAAACGTTCTGAAAAATGGTTTTATTACTTTTATGGCTATGGAAAGAGGGGAAAGTATCAATAAGTCCATTTTGGTTTAAGAAATAAGAATATAGTATAGAAAACAGAACATCAATTTAAATATTATTACCAAAGCAACATAAGATTAAGTAGAATGAATCAGGCTTTTAGAATTTTTGGAGGTAAAAAAAGTTCCTTCTGCCAGACATGGTGCTAATACCTAAAGTCTGGGTACCTTACAAAACAATGTTCTTAAAAATAATAGTTTCAAAGAGAGTTTATAATGAAGAGTGCAACCTGCTCTTTTGCAGCTACAAGAAAAAGACTACTTCCTTCATCAGGCTTTAGAAGAGTCTATAGTTTCAAAGATAAATATTACAATTCTAATAATTAAGAAAGAAGAATAAAGAAGGGCAAGTAAAAGAAAAATCTCAATACTATTCAGAAAGTACAAGGGCAGAATAGGATTGTTAGTAAATGGAATATAGGGCAATCCCACTTTCAATTTTAATTTTTAGTAAGTGCCAATTGCATTTTTCTCATTACTTAACACTAAAGGTTGGAGTCTGCCTTTTATAATTACATATTATGACATCACAGAATCACTGTAATCTTAATTTTTGGTGACATGTGTGTAAATAAATCCTTCTCTCTGTTAATTACTTAGTATAATTAATACGTAGTAGTTTAGTCACTAAATCGTGTCCAACTCTTTGTGACCCCATGGACTGTAGCCCACCAGGCTCCTCTGTCCATAGGATTCTCTAGGCAAAAATACAGGAGTGGATTGCCATGCCCTTCTCCAGGGGACTTTCCCCACCTAGGGTTTAAACTTGGGGCTGGTGCTTTGCAGGTGGATTCTTTAGCAACAGAGCCACCAGGGAGGCCACATATATACTTATATATAATTAGTCTAGTTAATATAATTGTTTTCTGTAAGAAAATGCCTAAGATCAAGGATCTGGAGGCCATCTCGTTCTGTCTCCTCTGACCTATTAAGTATCTTTGACTTCTCTTTACTGAGACTTGACTCTTATCACAGGAAAACGTTCAAGTTTTTCTGTCTGAAAAAAACAAGCAAGCACACCAAAATCCCCCACCCCACACAAAACCTCTCTCTGATCCTATATCCTAAAACTACCTACCAAAGGTGGTTGTCACATGATCAAATGATGAGTTGAGTCCCAGAAGCATTTAATGTACGTGAATTCAAGTATGTACGCGTGGCATGTCATGAAAAATACTGTGAGACATTTTATGTATGTATTTTATACTGTATACAGGCCAACAATATACACTTAAACATTTTACACATTTAATTATGATATTGGTTTATAATACTGAATCTATGCACTTTCCTACAGTAGGAAATGCAAGGAATTTTCATAGGTAGATTTTACTGTACATGACTCCTATGTTTCCACTGTATAGAATGGCTTTTCTATATAAATTTTCTTATTAGACCACACGCCCTTGGTTACTTGGTCCAGAAAGCGTGGGAACCATGTCAAATAATGGGTGGCAGTTGCTGTGATAAGACTACTAGACTAGTTTGCAATACTGCTTACCATCCTCCTGAGAAAGAGTAATGCTAGAATCCTTTTAATAATGCAGAGAAGCACATAGTTACCTGTTTAGTATACCTGTCTTTGTTACTCTACTATGAATGAGCTCCCTGATGGCAGGGTCCACAGATTATTTGTCAGGTTATCTTCAAGGCCTCAGACAGAGCCTCAGATCAGATGGTAGTGTTTAACACAAAGCAGACTGATTAACAGGACAATGACAGCAGAGTAAGAGAAAATTGAGGCCACAATCCAAATTTTGGCCTCCCTGGCAACAGCACTCTTTCTCATACAGACTTCAAGAATGCTCTAATTTTAATCAAGAATACTCTCTAAAATTGCATTGTACTAGGAAAAAACAAAACAAAACAAAACACTTGGACAAGGAGTCAACAGATCTAAATTCCAGCAGCAGTAAACAAACCAGCTCTCGGAACTTCAACCTTCTCACTGAGAAAACAGATGAAACAGAGGTAGCATCTGGTTAACAGCTCAACAGAAAGACGTAAATGAGATCACACACAATAACAGTGAATTGTAAAGGGTTACAGAAATATTAGGTAAGGTGGTACTTATATTACTTTATAAAATTATGGCTTTGGTAATATAGCTGTGTTGGTATTTTATTTTTTAAATAAGAACCTTGACTTGTTATTAATAAAAGTTTTGGTTTTCTTATTGCTTATACAAGTGGCTTGACCACTTACCATGGAATGCAGTTAAGGTTAAATGCAGGGATTTAAAACTGTGGTCTTCACTGGCTGTGAGGAATCTGCAAAGACTTTTAAAGGCGTACACCATTGGGGCTGATTAAAAAAAAATGTTTCCAAATCCTCTGCTTCCTTATACCCACTTTCCTTAAACTCATCTGTCTGGGAAAATGCCTATTTTCTACATCTCCTTTCACAGATGGCCCTTCTGCTCTAACTTGGCAAAGAAAAGGCATACCTCTCACTCATATTACTATGTTGCATTGCTATGAGGTGTAAGATCCTCTGGAGAATCGTTGACAAATAGTTTCCTTACTAAAGGTATTATAAAGGCCACACCCATCTGTCTCAATAGGAGATGTATTCCAATAAAGTTTAACTGTTCATATTTAATAACTAAAAATAAAAACTTTAAATTTATGTTGTCTACATGTCTAAATATTTATGTAACAATAACTTGATCCTAAATAATTTATTCTTTAACATTTAGAGCTTTGACAGGTATAGGAAATTTTGTCATCAGGTAGACATGACATAAAAGTAACAGGAGAGCAAGGACTAGTCACCAAAAGGAAAGGATGTTTGTTGCACTATGTTCCAGTTTTGGATTTAAAAGGTCAGTCTAGTCAACGCTATGGTTTTTCCAGTGGTCATGTCTGGATGTGAGAGTTAGACTGTGAAGAAGGCTGAGAGCCGAAGAATTGATGCTTTTGAACTGTGGTGCTGGAGAAGACTCTTGAGAGTCCCTTGGACTGCAAGGAAATCCAACCAGTCCATTCTGAAGGAGATCAGTCCTGGGTGTTCTTTGGAAGGAACGATGCTAAAGCTGAAACTCCAGTACTCTGGCCACCTCATGTGAAGAGTTAACTCATTGGAAAAGACCCTGATGCTGGGAGGGATTGGGGGCAGGAGGAGAAGGGGACGACAGAGGATGAGATGGCTGGCATCACCGACTCGAGGGACATGAGTTTGAGTGAACTCCGTGAGTTGGTGATGGACAGGGAGGCCTGGTGTGCTGCGATTCATGGGGTCGCAAAGAGTCGGACTTGACTGAGCGACTGAACTGAACTGAACTGAACTGAGACTTACTGTATATAACAGAAAATACTCCATAGTATTCTATAATTGACTATCAACAATATATGTGATATTAAACAAAATAATCAAAACAATCTTACTTTGCTATTGTCATTTCCTTTGGAACTGAAAGACAAATGATCAAATAATCATACTAATCACAAATGAGATCCACAGACGAGTTATAATAATTATTTTCAAGATTTTTCTGTGCTTCTTAGAGTATGCCCCATAAAACATTTAGTGCTACAAATTTTAATTACGTGTGTATATAGTTTTGAGAGAAAAAATATCATATGAGCAAATAAACATGTTTCAACAAAGTTCAATAGATTAATTTTAATAATAATAGCAATCACTCACTATGTTCCAGGCACTATTTTAAGCACTTTATATATACTAACTTACTTTTCACAACATCTCTTTGAGGTAGGTACCATTTTTCACTCCAGTTTACAGATTGGAAAACTGAAGCAGAAAGACTTTAGGTCATGTGCCCAAGATCACAGTGTTATCACCCAGCGAGGATGGGGCGGTGCTGTTAGCCATCACACCCTGCTATCTCTCCGCAGACTACTGAGAGTTTAAAACAAAAATGTGCGTTCGAATCTTAAACAGGACGACAGTGCAAGAAGCATTTACTTGATCAAGAAATTCTTTTCTCTCAAAGATTTTTACAGAATCACGGCTCTTCAGACAACAGTCTGAAGAATACTCTTATAGAGTAATCAGGATCTGATTTATCTTTCTTCAAAGGCATTTCTAAAATACTCTGGAGCCAGATTACAAGGTTCCATGACTTGTGAATGAAACCAGCCAAACAAAAATCATTTGAATTGGGAAATGATCAGAGACAAGTAAGTAAAACATTCAGTATATTATGTGTAGCATAAGAGCTAATGAGAAGCTGATGACAGAGGAAAGAAAGTGGATATAAAACGTTACAGGGGAGTGACGGTGGGTGTCACAGAGAGGATAATTTTGAGTGAAGAACTGAAGGACAGTCAGCTAGCCATGTGGCTATCTGGTGATGATATTCCAAGCAGAGAATGCATTACAGGGAAATGCCTTAAAGCAGAGAGTATTCCTGTTATTTTTAAGTAATAGCAAGGAAGGCAGCACAGACACAAATGAATGGGAAATTAGTGTAAATGAAATCAGAGTGATAATGATAGCTCCATCATATAAGGCTTTGTAGGTCATAGTGAAAATAATCAGCTTTACTTCCACATGAATAAGAATCCATAGGAAGATTGTGAGGAAGATCTCACTTAAAAGTATTAACAGGATCACTCTGGCTATTGTGTTGAGAATAGACTCAACAGGGCAAAAACAGAAGCAGGAAGAGTAATTAGGAGGTTACTGTAGTCATCTAAATGAGAGACGATGGTGGCTTAGAGTGGAGTGCTGGTCCTGAGGGTGGTAAGAAGTGGTAGCATGCTAGATATGTTTAATTAGAGAGACTACGAGATCGCTGGACTAGATTGAGGCAGTGAGAGAGAGAGGGGTCAAAACTGTCTCCAGAATTCCTGACCAGAAGAACTGGACTATGGTGAGTACAGTCCACAGGGTCGCAGAGTCAGACACAACTTGAAGGAACAAGAACAATTAGGCTACAGATTTGAGATGTATCAGCATAAGACAGTATTGAAAGCCACGTGATGTTATGAGATGACCTGGTTAGTGGGGACAGAAGAAAGCACTTTAACAATGAGAGCTTTCAAAGAGGAGAGGAGTCAGCAAAATAAACTGGGGGAAAAAAAAGGATGAAAGGAAAGAATGAAATGAAAAAAGTGACTATCTTAAGAGGGGCTTTCTCTAGCATATAAGAAAAAGTGTTTCTGTAAAAAGTAGTAAACTGTGTGAAATACTGATAGCAGGCTAGGTAAGATGAGGACTGAGAACTGACCACAGGATTTAGCCATATGGGGTCACTGTTGTTGTTGTTCAGTTGCCCAAATTCATGTTCCACTGAGTCAATGATGCTATCCAGCCATCTCATTTTCTGTCAACCCATTCTCCTCCTGCCTTCAATTTTTCCCAGCATGAGATTCTTTTCCAATGAGTCAGCTCTTTGCATCAGGTGGCCAAAGTATTGGAGTTTCAGCTACAGCATCAGTTCTTCCAAAGAGTATTCAGGGTTGACTGCCTTTAGGATTGACTGGTTTGATCTCCTTGCAGTCCAAAGGACTCTCGAAAGTCTTCTCCAGCACCACAGTTTGAAAGTGTCAGTTCTTTGGCACTCAGCCTTCTTTAAGGTCTGATTCTAACATCTGTACATGACTACTGTGGGGTCACAAGTGATCCTAAAAAGGGGAGCTTGATGGAGTGATGGAAGTAAAGTCTCATTGGTATTCAAGCAAAAATGGGAAAGAAATTGGCAGCCCTTTCAAGGATTTTCCCAGTAAAGAAGAGATATGAGATAGTAGTTGGAGGGGAAAATGGGTCCAAAGAGGATTTTCAGAATCAGTGTTCTTAACCATGATGATATATGACTTCATTAAATAAAGCTAAAAACTGGCCACCAGGGCTCACTAGGTGGCAGAGGAGCAGACACAATTACTAATTGTACATTTAGACTGGATAAGAGCAATGAATCAAACAGATTAAGTACTATGGGAGAAGAGAGTGAGAAGGAGAAGAGTAAGATACTAGAGATGCTTTCTAAACTGAGTTTTAAGGAAACCCAAGGATTTTACCTGCCAGAGGTCAGGGGAGGAAAGGATGGCAGGAATGGGGAGGTGAAGATTTCAAGTAGGCAGAGGAGCTCTAAGAACACACAGGAGGTGCAGAGTTAATTGCATGGGAAATGAATAATCTAGTGTACAAACGATGTGTACGAGCAGCTGCTTAGGGTGCAGAGAAGGAAGAAAGGGGTGACTTAGGCTGGCAAGGACATCAGTGACACCTGAGAAATGGCCCTGAATGCCATAATAAGGATATGTTAGTTTTTGAGTATGAAGAAGAGGAATTATCAAACATAGTGAAGTAAGAAAAGTGACATGACTGTTTCTGAAAGATAAATGATGGGATCTGAAGAACAGACTGAAAGGGGGCCCTCTGTCAGAAGAAGGCATGTTTAGCATGCTAAAGAGGAATGAGCATTCCTTCTTTTAATAAAAGTGAATGCAGTAGATCTAATTAAAATTCTACTCCAGTGAATCCAACACCATCCACATGCTGGCCACAAAATGAAGAACATGGCTTACTTGCAGCATTTTCCAAAGAAGCAACATCAGTGTAGGAAATTTTAGGAAAAGGTAAAGTAGAGATATACTCAATAAAATAAGCAGAAAGTATCAAAATTCAGTTTCTCTATCATCACAAAATATTTATGAAATTATTTATTTTGTGCCTTTTATATGCTAATATATACTGAAAGACAAGGAAACTTTAAGTATTTTTTAAGACTCATAAAATTTTGCTGAAAATGGAAATCCCTTAAGGAAGTACCAAAAATCTTCAAACTACTTTTCAATTGAAAAGATACTGACTTGCTAATTTGACCACAGGTTAGGGACTAAATAATTACCTTTAATTTTGTGAGCCAGTGTTGATGCCCTGGCTTTTCAAATATTTATCTGATTACTTCAAAATCATAATGAAAATTAAACTAATTAATAATTACAGGGATCAGAAATGATGTATTTCTTATATAGCAGTTTACAGTCCTCAGTATGAAAGAGAATTATAAAGTATATTTATCTATTTCTCTGTTCTCTTTTGAAGTGTTCTGAAGGATTTTTAATTCCATGAAATGCTTTCTTTGGCATTTTATTCCCTTAGAAAGTTTCCAGATAAGGACTAATTATAACATCTTAAAAATTATACAAATTATTAAGTTTTAACATAAATGTTAAATGCTAAGTCACAAGTACAATCAACAGAGTAAAGATACTCCGTTAATTTAAGTTCATGAAAAAAGTTCACTTCTAATATAAACAATTATACTTAAAGAACTTTCAGAACAATGTTTCAAGTATTCTGAAGTGGGATATCACTTGAAGACAATATATTTTAGTTAGCAAGGAAAATTAAATAAAATGCAAAAGAAATTATTACGTGATCTTATTTCTATCTTTAGTACTCTTGCTGGCTCGAGATTCCAATCAAGGTAACCTTGTTACATTGCTAATACAAGGAGACCTGTAACTCAACTCATATTAAAAATATCCCAAAGAATTTACAAGGAGACCTGTAACTCAACTCATATTAAACACAGTCCAAAGAGAAGCATGGGATAGTGAAAACATTTGTGGACTACAAATTTGGTCCTAGTTGTGGTTCTTTTAAGCTGTATGACTTAACAGAAGCTTTTAACCCAGTTTATCTTAATTTTTCTTATTACTATAATAAAGTATTGCAATAGATACTAGGGATATAATATGTAGCTCAACTAACCCTGAGGTGTGGCCTGAAACGAGATTATAATTTTATTACTACTGCATAAAAACAAGGATTTAAAAAATACAGTGTGTATGTCAATAAAACGAACTCCTGTAAGCAATACCAAATCTGAGAAACAGAACATTACCAGTCTTTAGAAATTCCTATGTGCCCCTCGCCTTCCCCACCTCATCACTCTGTGTACTCAACTGCCCTCCCTCCCACAGGATGCTACACCACTGAATAAGGCTTGTGTTTATCATTGCTATGCTTTTCTTGATTGCTTACCACATATTTCATATTCCTGCATAATTATACAGTTGTGCTTGTTTCCAAATTATAAGAATGGATCCATCCTACAGGAATTTTTCTATAACGTTTACAATATTCATTCACTTTGATGCATGTAGTTGTAATTCATACATTTTCACTAAGACACAGTATTCTACTACAGTTTATCCGTTCTCCTATCAATGAAATTTTTGTTCATTTTATTCACTCTGTTTAGATTACTGCTCTTATAAACACTGCTGCTATTTATCATTTTTCGGTTAATGCTGATATTGTTGCTTTATTCTATTTATTTTCTTAAATTCGGTCACACTGGACATCTTGTGAGACCTTAAATCCTTGATTGAATCAAGGATTGAACCCAGGCCCTGGCAATGAAAGCACTAAGTCCTAACTGCTGGACTGCCAGGGAACTTGCCTTTTGTGTATCTAAGAAATGGCATCTGGGGAAGAATGAAAATCTAAAGCTGAGCTCATTTCTCTTGGTTTCCATCTTCTTCTAAATATCTTTAATTTCCTTTCTAGTATCTGATGTTCACCAGCCAATTAAAAACAAATTTAAATACACACATACACACAAACACACATACTTGTATACACTCACCACACACATGCATATGTACACATCTCAGCATTTTCAGCTTTTCTCAGACGGAGAGTTGGCTCTAATTACTTAGTCTGCTGTTCTTGGATGTGGGTTTCTCTTATTTTCTTTGGTTTTTGCATATGCCATCCTGACTAGATTATGAAAGACTCCTATGTGGATACTAGATCCATAGTATGCATTCAGAACTTGATAGACTGCCTGCCACACAATAAACAATCCCTGTGTCAAAAAATGTAACAAGTACAAGTCTTGGCAACTTATAAGAATGTGTGGCTTGATATTGGGAAAAGAAAATAAGCAAACATCATTTCAAGATTCCTAAAGATTGATAATGGCCATGACATTCCTCAGAAAGGACAAAAGAAGTCAAAGGACTGAAGAAACAGCGATAGAATCGGGGGGAAGCTGACTTTGTTTTTTGATTATGGCTGAATCTGGTGTATTTTTAAGGTACTTAAGTGAAGCTATTCGAGTCAAATTGAGAAATGTAGATTGGAACTTCAGAAAAGAGGTATGAGCTGGATACATGATGTAAGTTATCTCTTATTACAGTATTTGCTAAGAGAAAGAAGAAATATAAGAGACAGCAGCTGAGTATAAAACACTAGAGAATTTCTAGAAACACCAAGGGGCTAAGTAAGAAGAACACTTAAAGAAGAAAGATGAGTGTTGAGAGTAGGAAGAGGAAACTTAGAGGAATGTAGCTTAATGCAAGATAATGAGGAAGGCAGTCTGGGAAAAGCAATTATTGCATGATCAAATGTGGCTGAAAGGTTAATAAAGGTCTGGAATGAAAAAAGTATTATAATAAATAACACCTATTCAGTAATCAAGGCAGGCAAGAATGTGGAGGGTTGGAGAGATTTGAATTTTTAAGTGAGAAGAAAGGTTTAGGAAAGAGTTTAGATGATTTTAAGCAGGCATTAAGAGAACAACAGAACAACAGACACACTAATGAATAGATCTGAGGGCTTAAAGGAAGGCAGGCAGACAATATGTGAGTGAACATGAATTTGCACAATTTTGTGACTTTCGCCAACAAGGTTAACATCTTGGGGTGAGAAAGAAATCAGTTTTCTAGAAAGAGAAAGGAATTAGTTTACAGGAAACCATGAGAAATTCATTTCTTGACATTTTGAAGATTAATATTTGGAAAAGAGAATGGATAGTGGGATACAGATTTGGGAGTTAACTACATAGAAATGACAATTTAAATCAATGGCATATGTAGATATTTACATGGCATAATTTTTTTAGTTTAAAAAAAAGACCTTTTTCTTAGAGAAATTATACCTAATCTGAAAATATTAATAACTTCCATTCCTATTAATGAGTTTGGATTTGTTTTTGTTTTTGAGAACTTGAAAACTATCCTATTTTAATTTTAAGAATAATTCCATTATAACCAAATGGCAATAAGAATCCTAAAATTATAACTATTAGGAATAAACTCACGAAACCCAAAGGGATTGCAGATATATGCTTGAGTATAGCAGTTGTTAAACCACTATTATGAAAAACTCTCCTAACCCTTGCCTTTGTGTATAGGCAGTTATTATCTGGGGGAAACACAAACAAAACAAAACATATGCAGGGCTACTATTTTACCAGTAGAGACATGAATGGCCACAATGGCTGTTTAAAATTGATATCTGTTCTAATTACTTAAGTTTCATGCTCCAGTGGTTGTGAAACTTTTACGACATAACCTCTGCTCATATTTGGGCTTCCCAGGTGGTGCAGTGGTAAAGAATCCGCCTGCCAATGCAGTAGACACAAGAGACGCAGATTCAATCCTGGGGTTGGGAAGATCCCGTGGAACAGGAAATGGCAACCCAATCCAGTATCCTTGTCCGGAGAATTCCATGGAGGAGCCTGGTGGCCTATACAGTCCATGGGGTCACAGAGAGTTGGACATGACTGAGCACTTGCACACAAATACACACACACCTGCTCATATTATATTCACTGAATTACTAATATATAACATTTCATTACTTCTCACACTCTAAAGTGCATTTTACATATATAACCATATATAACTTTATCATCATAACAACCTTTCAGTACAAAAGGGAATCATTAGAACTCTTATTTCATGCTCAAATCCAAAGCCGCTTCTACTAATAACAGTGACCCTGAATAAATTCACCTGAAGATGAACAGTCGCTTTACTTATAACACAGAATAGTTATTATTATTGAAACAAAATCATCATACCATTTGGTGATGCCATAACACTCTTTAATAATATCCTGGAGCACAGCACGATAGAAGAGGGACTCAGTAGGCAGCTAAAAAAAAGCAGATACATATGAGCATAAGAAACAACTAAAAAACAGAAATTAAATCAATGCTTGAGAGTCGGGACCATAAGTGAATGTTAGAAACCTGAGTTTGTTGTTAACATAGAGGATAATATTATTACTTTTCTATTCTAAATAAAATGTACCTGGGGGCTAATTCTCACTGAGAAAACAGAAGAAACTATAAAAGAAGTAGTAGCGAATGAAGTAGAAAAGGAATAATCAAAGAAAAATGAGCTAACGTCCCAAATGGAGTGCTTACCATTTAAAAACGTAGAAATAAACTTTCACAACTGCATCAGCACTGTGTAAGACAGAAGTAGGGTGTGTGCAAAAGAGCAGAGAATGTGGGTCTTTCCTCATAGATGTGGATTAGAGATTTAACCTAGGATGCTGAGCCAGAGAGGAAAGGCACTACACTACATGAGGACATTCCAAAATATGGTCATTTCCTAGGGAAAAAGAAGTGCGAAGTGTCCATGAAGGTCCAAAGGTAGGGAAGAAGGTCTTAGTGATGCATAATAGTTTCAAAGAAGTAGAGGGTAATAAAGTACTATACATAAAAGAAAAATGCTTCACTGCGGCAATGTAAGATGTACTTTTACACTAAGAAACTGTAAATAGTGGCCAAAGACCTTTTAATACTGATAGTATAGAAAATTCAACACAAATATCAGGAACAATAACCCTGTTTCCATGCCAAGTTACTGTTGAAAAAAAAGAAAAACAAGCAAGTATGGAAGGAGGTCAACAATAATTGAATACCTCTGAGTAGTCAAATAAGGTAAAAACTGTTTTAAAGATAGAGTTCAATGAAATGTGCATATCTAATAAGTTATCCTTTTGCAACTTCAATTCTCCTTCTGAGCCCCACATTGTTACTATCATTTGTTTTCAACTATCTGGTCCCATCACTTCATAGGAAATAGATGGGGAAACAGTGGAAACAGGGTCAGACTTTATCTTTTGGGGCTCCAAAATCACTGCAGATGGTGATTGCAGCCAGGAAATTAAAAGACGCTTACTCCTTGGAAGAAAAGTTATAACCAACCTAGATAGCATATTCAAAAGCAGACACATTACTTTGCCAACAAAGGTCCATTTAGTCAAGGCTATGGTTTTTCCAATGGTCACGTATGGATGTGAGAGTTAGACTGTGAGGAAAGCTGAGCACCGAAGAATTGATGCTTTAAAACTGTGGTGTTGGAGAAGACTCTTGAAAGTCTCTAGGACTGCAAGGAAATCCAACCAGTTCATTCTAAAGGAGATCAGCCCTTGGTGTTCTTTGGAAGGAATGATGCTAAAGCTGAAACTCCAGTACTTTGGCCACCTCATGCGAAGAGTTGACTCACTGGAAAAGACTCTGATGCTGGGAGGGATTGGGGGCAGGAGGAGAAGGGGACGACAGAGGATGAGATGGCTGGATGGCATCACTGACTCGATGGACGTGAGTTTGAGTGAACTTCGGGAGATGGTGATGGACAGGGAGGCCTGGTGTGCTGCGATTCGTGGGGTCGCAGAGTCAGACACGACTGAGCGACTGAACTGAACTGAACCGAGAACACGTTGGATTCAAGTGGAGTTTAGCAGAAAATAAACATTTTGCCTACGTGCTGAGGCAGGAAACCTGTTCTACTGCCCTGCTTCCCCATTTAAGATCAAGTTCCTACACTGTGTGTCCCAGAGGCTGAGACTAAAAAAAATCTCAAGTTGGCAGTTGAGAGTCAAACATTATTTCTTGGGTCTTTACCTGATGGCATTGCCTTCTTATGTCACTGGAGAACATCTGACTTGTAGGGTCTTGAGAGAGTACTTTGAACACAAGTTATATGCTCACTGGATGGTGGGACCAGTGAGAAGGGTGTTTCTAGTAGGAAATGGTATTAGTAATACCACAGTTTCCAACCCAACTCCTAAATGACTCACTGAAAAACAGACATATACATACTTGAATGCCCACACTAAAATTTATAACCTTCAAAAGGCACACTCCTTATACAAAATTTCTTTCCAAACACAACTCCTTGACTTACGACAAAATCTCTGATTTATAAACTTTCATTTCCTGAAGAGTTTTCCAAAAATTTCATTAAGAATTTCCCATCTCTGGATATATTTTCTATTCGATAGTTTTTGATCTTGAGTAATTCTTTTCTGCAGTACCTACAATCTCTATTATCTGTCCCCCATTTCCCCCAAATCCTTTCAGTTCTCTCACAGAAATGTTTAAATCCCTTTTCATATATTAATACCTACTCATACTGTTCTACTGAAATTCAAGACATTCTGGGAAATATTTAATGAAGTGAAATATTAGAATTATAGTTGCTTACCAAATTAATTTTTTTGATTAGTTATAATAGATAGGAATTTCAATTTTATGTAAATTTTATATAAAATTCCTAAAAATATTGAAGCTGTTGTTTGAGCTGAGGAAGCCTGGATCTGATGTCCCACTACCAAGCCACGATGCTATTTTGCTTCTTCCACATTTTGGCAAAGATGGGGTATCATCAATTTTTTTATTATACACTTTCATGTAGGAAAGCTGAGAAGAAACTCTTAAAGTACTCCTTTCCCATGCCTTTTAGAAAAATTATATAAAATGATATTCAGATAACTTAGAAATATATGTATATTTATTTATAATTAAAAACTGACTATATAAAGGCCACCAAAACCCCAAGAAACATACTTTAAGCAAGAGAACATACAACCATGGAATGCACAGAGGAATACAAACAGGATAGAATAAATCATCATTCCCCAGTAACCCTGAGTAAAGAACTTTACAGCTGTTTCCTAAGAGAAAGGCAAGAGAGTTATGAAGTGCCTTCGAATGTGCACTCCTACAATAACCGGGACTATCCATCCTGGTAAATACAGATGCGGGTAAGTGGGAAAGAAGTCAACATCTTCCGAGCAGCCTATGCCTGACTATTCCAGGAAAAAGCTGGATGTGCCTCAGAGTTTACTTTCTTTCCTTTGCAGATGATAAATCAACTTAACACTTTAATGAATTTTAAAATGAGAGGGAGCAGACAGAGGACACTCTTAAAGGATGTATATGTATATTAAGACATACATGTTACAGGTCTAGTAGACAGGGCACTAAGCTGGAAAAACTCTACAATTAAGCTAGAATGTACTATTAAACTTGTGCTCTGTATCATGTTCTCATGTAAGTTTGGGGAATACTTAACTCACAAGATGGGCTGTAAACATGAGCAAGTACTTGGGCAACTGAAGAGCAGAGCACAAATGCACTGGGGCATTACTATGATTAATGCTCTTTCCTCTTCCAGACCCCTAAGGAACCACTGTTTTGATCTGTACTATAGTCAAGAGCTTGGGCTCCAGAGTCAGAGATTCAAATCTCACTGTTCACTACTTAACAGTTTTCTTGTGTGTATGTGAGATAACAGTCCCCACCTCAGAGGCCATGTATGTGGCACTTTAATTGATAAAGCAAACTTTGAACTGAACTTTGGTAAGCACTGTATGAAACTAAGTTTTCATTTTCATGATCATAATTAATCACCTAAAACAGTAATATGAGTTGATATGTATTGAACACTTACTATGTGACATTGTTTTAAGCATTTTACATCTTTCACTCATTTAATTCTCACAAAAACTCTATGAGAAAGGTATTACTATTACTCTTAGTTTTATGATTGTTACTATGTGTATTTTACAGATAAAGAAATTAAGCTGTGGAGAAATCATGATGTGTCCCCAGCTCACTAAGCCAGTAACTGATGTAAGACAGGACACAAATCAGCCGTCAGAGACTAAAGCCTACATGCTTAAATATGCTTGAATGTCTTTAAAAAATCAGTTTTTGTCAGTTTTTAGGTAGCTACAATCAATATTTTTTAAACTGTGCTCAGTCGTGTCCAACTCTTTGCAGCCCCATGGACTGTGTAGCCCGCCAGGTTTCTCTATCCATAGAATTTTCCAGTCAAGAATACTGGATTGGGTTGTCATTTCCTCCTCCAGGGGATCTTCCCAACTCAGGGATCGAACCTGCATCTCTTGTGCCTCCTGCATTGGCAGGCGGATTCTTTACCACTAGTGCCACCTGGGAAGCTCCTACTTAAAAAAAAAAAAAAAATCCACACAAAGTTCTTAGCATTGTGTCTGACCCAAAGTAAGCACTCAGTAAATGATACCTGTTACTACTGATATACTATTATTATATATAAAAATTAAAATTGACATGTTAATACTCTGAAAAGAAGCTAAAAAGAAATCTCTAAAATTTAGGTCCAGTAAGACAATTTTGTGATAAATTTAAAAGGAACTCTTTAAAAAAAATGTTACAAACATTAAGACATTTCATAAATCATAAGGTAGAGGATAAAGCAATTACACTGAATACATTTAACATCTGTTTATATATAAAGACTCATTTGGTTGTTGCAACTAATGACTAATGAGGTCAAAAAAAAAAAAAGTTAAAAAACAACCAAATAAAATGTGTGCTTTGAACTATAGTTAAAAAATAAATTCAATGCTATACCTGGTTTATCTTTGCTTGAACTAAGCCCATAAAAGCTTGAAAGTCAGCAACAACATTCTTCAGAAATATTTATAGACTGTTTAATATAATATGAAGAAATGAGACCCTAGTATAAGAGTATAATGTAGAAGTTTTCCTAAAAGCTTAATTTTCTTTTCCTGAGCGTTCAAGTCTCTTTTATAATAAAGTAAACTTACAGAAAATGTGTAAGTTTGAATATGAAGAGGAGACAAGAAAAGTGAGTATTAAAATCCATCAGGTTTTAGGTTCACTAGCAGGTCAAGTATGAAGAGCACTTTGAGAAAACCTATCACTTTCATCAGCTGGATTAGAGTAAACACTCTCACTTACACCTTGGCCAACTGCAACCCGCTCCAGAGCCTTTAAGGAGAAAAAAATAAGACAAAGATAGTTGATATGTTTAGTCTTATCTTATAAAACTTATAAACACATTATATGAGGGCTTGTAAAAGAGACATTTAAAGAGATTAATTAACTGATAACATAATAGTTTATACACTTACAAGTGTTAATATCATGAAGGAATGCTAACTGGTACACTTGTATAATTTAGGGCTGCTATATGCATGCGTGTCATGCACACAAACACATACACACTGCAACTGTGTACACTCTTTGAACTTAGAAGGAATTAGAAAACAGGAAAGATAAAGATACATTCTTGGCTCTCTTTTATTGTAGCTAAAACAAATAAATCCAAAGCTATTATAATATATACATAATAAACATAATTTATATGCTATGTTTTATTTTCTTCCAATTTTTAAAAAACATATAATTTTATCTTTTATTAACTAAAAGTATATTGAACAAATTATGGTTGAAATCTTAGCTTACAAAAGTACATGATTTTGGTCTGCATGGTCTGTAAATTCAAATCAAATTCACATATGATCAACTCACTTTAAGAGAAAGTAATACATATTTTTACAATTTTACATGTAGTTGGTTTTACATTTATATTTATTTAAAATATAAAATATTTTTATAAAACATTTCCTAGTATTTCTAATAAATAGTCATAATACAATATACATGAAAGATTTGTTATAATTTAAATATGAAATAGAGCCTTCTGAAACTTTCTGTTTTTTTTTAGAAACATACATTTCCACACTTACGTTGTTTTATAACTGAATCACATGAAAATATTTTAACTAAAATTTTATTTTTAAAGCTTTAATTAGAAAATATTTCAAACATAAAGTAGTAAAATGTAACAGATTTGCATATACTTCTTAATTAAAGACTCATATTTGCTTCAGACGCCTATGTCTTCTTAAATATTACTTTTTAGATTTAGCTGAATCATGTCCTTTTAAAGCTGAAAGAAAATTTACAGATTATCCGAAGTGCAATTTTTGCAGATGCACAAGGTCACTGACAATGAAAGGAACTTGCCACAAGTTGCAAAGTTAGTTAGCAGGTGAGTGGGAACTAAAAACTTGTTTTCCAAATCCCAATTTACTTTTCATGATCTCATGTCATGACGATTTAGTGGGAAAATGAGCTCATGTTATGAAAGTTTGCTTCACAGAAATTGTTTGAAGAAAAAAATGGAACTTTTCCATTGACTTCAAGGATACCTTCACTGAACATCAAGAGCAAGAGTGTTATGAATACAGAAGATGATTATTAAATAATAAACTTTTTATTTCATATTGGGTGTTCATTGGAAGGACTGATGCTAAAGCTGAAACTCCAATACTTTGGCCACCTCATGTGAAGAGTTGACTCATTAGAAAAGACTCTGATGCTGGGAGGGGTTGGGGGCAGGAGGAGAAGGGGACGACCGAGGATGAGATGGCTGGATGGCATCACCGACTCAATGAACATGAGTTTGGGTGAACTCCGGGAGTTGGTGACGGACAGGGAGGCATGGCGTGCTGCAATTCATGGGGTCGCCAAGAGCTGGATACGACTGAGCGACAGAACTGACTGAACTGAATAGACAATTCTCTGGTAGCTAAGATGGTAAAGAATCTGACTGCATTGCAGGAGACCTGGGTTTGATCCCTTGGTTGGCAGGAGAGAATAGCAACCCATTCCAGTATTCTTCTCTGGAGAAATTTATGGACAGTGGAAGCCTGGTGGACTACGGTTCTTGGGATTGAAAAGAGTCAGCCAGACATGAAAAGAATCAGTCAGACATGACTGAGTAACTAATATTATAGCCAATTAACAATACTGTGACAGACACGTTTTTAATTATATATTATTTGGTGTCAATACAAATATCATATAGCACAGGGCTATTTTTGGTATGTGTTATTGATGAGTTTATTTTAGAAAACCAAATGTTAACTTTTGATTACATGATAAAAGATAGACAGGTAGGTAATAAACAGTTTCTTACAAATATAAAAATTTTTCTTGGCCAATAAATATAGATGATGAAGAGAATATACTTAGTATTCATTTCATACTAATATAAAATATTTTGAAATTTTATCAGGCTAAAAGTATGCTGATAAAATTACACTAATATAATTCATTCCCCCCCCCTCTGGTTAGTACCCTTAACAATTCATCTGAAAGCATTACCAGAAAGATATCTCTCTGTCTCACTCTCTCAATCCTTTAAGCTCTGAATATTTATAGAAAAGGTGAGTTATGAGAAAAAAGGCAATGAAACAAGAAACACCAAAAAAATGTTCCTTAGACTTTCTAAGTTTAGTCAATAAAAGAAATCCCTATGAGTAAAGACAAGGATAGAGCTAGAAGGAAAGGGGTATTCTATAAGAAGCTGACATTAGTCAGGCAAAGTGGTTGATAAATTCTTTATTCTAGAATTTACTTTTCAAAAACCCTTCTTTATGGTTTGCTGAATGTTTAGTTACAGCAAACAATTTTGTTTTGTTAATATACTATATTCTTTTATCTTTCTAAGGGATATTAATTGCTATTATATATTATTTTAGATAGTATCTCTTTTTATTTTGGATTGTTTTCTCCAAGTTGCTTCTTTCCTATTTGTTTATCTGATCTCTATTCTTTCCTGTTAGACTTTCTTAGACAGCTAATGATTCTTGGCCGTCTGCTGATAATTAAAATGTGGGTATCATAAACTTGAACAGAAGCACTGTGCTTACGAGAGGACTATTAATTGCAGACCTCACAACAAAGGTCCTATTTTATTGTAAAATTTCTAATGCCAGTATCTTCAGACTTTTCTCTTAGGCTAGTCAGATTCCCTACAAAAAGACTATTTCAATTTCTTCTTGCTTAGAGGAATCAGCAAACTAAAATGGACAGGAATGGGCAAATTTAATTCAGATGACCATTATATCTACTACTGTGGGCAAGAATCCCATAGAAGAAATGGAGTAGCCCTCATAATCAACAAAAGAGTCTGAAATACAGTACTTGGTTACAACCTCAAAAATGACAGAATGATCTTGGTTCGTCTCCAAGGCAAGCCATTCAGTACCACAGTAATCCAAGTCTATGTCCCAACCATGGATGCCAAAGAAATTGATCTGTTCTATGAAGACCTAGAGGACCTCCTAGAACTAACACCTAAAAAAGATGTTCTATTCATCATCGGGGATTGGAATGCAAAAGTAGGAAGTCAAGATATACCTTGAGTAACAGGCAAGTTTGGTCTTGGATAACAAAATGAAGTAGGACAAAGGTTAACTGAATTCTGCCAAGAGACTGCATTAGTCATAGCAAATACCTTTTTCTAAAAACACAAGAGATGACTTTATACATGGACATCACCAAATGGTCAATACTGAAATCAAACTGATCACATTCTTCGTAGCTGAAGATGGAGAAGCTGTATATAGTCAGCAAAAAACAAGACCTGGAGCTGACTGTGGCTCAGATCATCAACTTCTCATAGCAAAATTCAGGCTTAAACTAAAGAAAACAGGAAAAACCCTTTGGCCAACCAGGCATGACTTAAATCAAATCCCATGTGAATTTTCAGTAGAGGTAATGAATAGATTCAAGGGACCAGATCTAGTTAACACTGTGCTTGAAGAACTGGACAGAGGTCCGTAGTACTGTACAGGAGGCAGCAAACAAAACCATCCCAAAGAAAAAGAAAAGCAAGAAGGCAAAGTGGTCATCTGAGGAGGCTTTACAGACAGCTGAAGAACAAAGAGAAGTGAAAAGCAAGGCAGAGAGGGAAAGGTACATCCAATTAAACGAAGAGTTTCAAAAAATAGCCAGAAGAAACAAGAAGGTCTTTTTCAATGAACAATGCTTAATAATACAAGAAAACAACAAAAGGGCAAAGACTAGCAATCTCTTCAGGAAAACTGGAAACATCATGGGAGGATTCCACCCAAAGATGGACACAGTAAGGGATAAAAATGGTAGAGACCTAGTAGATGGTGAAGAGATCAAGAAGAGATGGAAAGAATACATGGAAGAACTGTATAAAAAAGATCTGAATGAACCAGATTACTACAAAGGTCTGCTTAGTCACCCAGAGTCAGACATTCTGGAGAGCAAAGTCAAGTGGGCCTTAAGCACTGCTGTTAATAAAGCTAGAAAATGTGATGAAATTCCAGCAGAACTATTCAAATCCCAAAAGGATGATTCTATCAAGGTTTTGCATTCACTATGTCAGCAACTCTGGAAGACCCAGCAGTGGCTACAGGACTGGAAAATAGTCAATCATAATTCCAATCACTGCAGATGGTGACTGCAGCCATGAAATTAAAAGACACTTGCTCCTTGGAAGAAAAACTATGACAAACCTAGACAGCATATTAAAAAGCAGAGATATTATTTTGCTGACAAAGGTAGAATAGTCAAAGCTATGGTTTTTCCAGAAGTCACAGACGGATGTGAGAGTTGGACTATAAAGAAAGCTGAGCACCTAAGAATTGATGCTTTTGAACTGTGGTGTTGGAGAAGACTCTTGAGAGTCCCTTGGACTGCAAGGAGATCCAACCAGTCAATCCTAAAAGAAATCAGTCCTGAATATTTATTGGAAGGGCTGATACTGAAGCTGAAGCTCCAATACTTTGGTCACCTGATGTGAAGAACTGACTCACTGGAAAAGACCCTGATGCTGAGAAAGATTGAAGGCAGGGGAAGAAGGGGATGACAGAGGATGAGATGGTTGGATGACATCATCAACTCTATGGACATGAGTTTGAGCAAGTTCCAGGAATTGGCGATGGACAGGGAAGCCTGGCATGCTGCAATCCACGGAGTTGCAGAATCAGACATAACTGAGTGACTGAACTGAACTGAACTGAATCCTAATCCCCATGGAGGGTAGTACTAGAATGTGCTAACCATTGGACAATTGCACTTATCTCCCATGTTAGTAAGGTCATACTTAAAATCTTGCATGCTAGGCTTCAGAATTACGTGAACCAAGAACTTCCAGATGTCTAAGCTGGATTTAGAAAAGGAAGAGGAACTAGAAATCAAATTGCCAACATTTGCTGGATTATAGAAAAAGCAAGGGAATTTCAGAAAAACATCCGTCTTTGTTTCATGGACTACACTATCGCCTTTGACTGTGTAGATCATGGCAAACTGGAAAGCTCTTAGAGAGACGGGAATACCAGATCACCTTACTTGTCTCCTGAGAAACCTGCATGCAGGTTAAGGGGTAACAGGTAGACTCCTGTATGGAAAAACTGACTGGTTCAATATAGAGACAGGAGTACGATCGGGCTCGCCGCTGTCACCCTATCTATTTAACCAATATGCTGAGCACATCAGGAGCAATGCCGAACTGGATGAGTTACAAGCCAGAAGTCAAGATAGGCAGGAGAAACATCAACAACCTCAGATATGTGGATAATAACCACTTTAATGGCAGAAAGTGAAGAGGAACTAACAAGCCTCTTGATGAGGGTGAAGGAGGAGAGTGAAAGAGCTGGCTTAAGACACAATATTAAAAAAAACTAAGATCATGGCATCTGGCCCCATTACTACATGGCAAATAGAAAGGGAAAGGGTGGAAATAATGACAGATTTCCTCTTCTTGGGCTCCAAAATCACTGCAGACGGAGACTGCAGTCATGAAATCAGAAGACAATTGCTTCTTGGCAGGAAAGCAATGACAAACCTAGACAGTGTGTTGAAAAGCAGAGACATCACTCTGCTGGCAAAGGTCCATACAGTCAAGGCTATGATCTTCCCAGTGGTCAGGTACAGTTGTGAGAGCTGGACTGTAAAGAAGGCAGAATGCCAAAGAATTGAAGCCTTCCAACTCTGATGCTGGAAAAGACTCTTAAGCGTCCCTTGGACAGCAAGGAGATCAAACCAGTCAATCTTAAGGGAGATTAACCCTGAATATACCCTGAAAGGACTGATGCTGAAGCTCCAGTATTTTGTTCATCTGATGTGAAGAGACAACTCATTGGAATAGTCCCTGATGCTGGGGAAGACTGAGGGCAGAAGGAGAAGAGGGCGTCAAAGGATGAGATGGCTGGACAGCATCATCAAAGCAATGAACATGAACCTGGGCGAACTCCAGGAGATGGGGAAGGATATGAAGGCTGGGCGTGCTGCAGTCCATGGTGTCACAAAGAGCTGGACACGACTGCGTGATTGAAAAACAAGTCAGATTCCCTGCAAAAGACTATTTCAATTTCTTCTTGCTTAGAGGGTATAAGTTGCCAACATTCTGGGAATCAAGTCATTCCAAAAATGAGCTGCCATTCTAACAAGACCCTAAATGAGTATTATTTACAAATATAATGAAAGACCAAGACAAATTCCCAGAAAAATATTTTAAGAGGACTTATCAAAGGAAATCATTACTTTAGCAAAAATAGATTTCTAAGTTGACTCTCAGATACATGACCTAGAACACTGCAGCACTATTTCTTTACATTGCTGTGTTACTGGCAATATAAAATTATCAAAATAATGACCACATAATAGTTAATTTTCCTTGGGGTTGTACATTAGAAACATTATTGTAGAAACTATATTTTACATTTATGATGGCAAAGTCCATTAACACCATTTAACTGGCATTTGGTCCTTTTTAGACCAACATAATACCACAAACAGAGAAAACTGTGGGCCAAAGTGTTCTAGATCTAAGGATAAGAGCCAACTCAGACATTTTAAATAAAGATTTCAGTTAACTAGTTAGGTACTTCCTATCCCAGATAGTTTAATAATATTTTTCCCATTTTATGAAAACTTAGGAGACCAATGATCTGCTACACACACACACACACACACACACACACACACACACCACAGGGCTGTGGATAAAGCACTAAAGTAATTCTGAGTTTAAGAATTGGTTGTTGGTACATTTTATATGATAATTAAAGTAATTACATGTAAAAAATTAAGTACCATAATGCAGAATTAAAGTATAACTATAAATTGGGACCATACTGCATGCAGAGTGAATAATGTTGTAAGGGCAAGCTGTTTTTTTCCCCTCATAATTTGCAGTGCATAAAAGCATTAATAAAGATGCTCTGCAAAATTTGGCATTTAACAGAGCCAAAGAAACAAATTCAGCAACATCCGGATAAAGCTCTTAGTTGAGAAAGAACAAATCCTACCAAACAGGCTGACATTCTGGCATTACGGCCACAGCACCATCTCTCTTCCTTCAAATAGTGGCACATTGGAAATCCCCGCCTTTCTTGGGTATATTCTGCAGATGGAAGAAAAATATGAATTACTTAAATAAAATTCTTCCTTTTTTAGTTAAAGTAAATAATCTATTGAGAGCGCAAATCAGTCATTTGAAAGTCAAACAGTAGTTAAACATGGAAGTGGTAATGTTTAACAGCTCATTCCAGTATGTTAATTGAAAACATATTAATGTTATGAAAATGGCATTTTCTCAACAACAGCTGTTTTGCATTCAAGCTCCAGGTCTGATACCAGCCAATTTACCAAAATTATTTCTCAAAGATTTAGCAAAAGCAATTTAAAATGGAAATACTTTTCATGTTCAGTGTAACTATAGAAGATAAGTAATGAGATACTGGGCATTTTCTGCTGACCCAACTTTCTAATAAAATGATTTATTAAATGTGACATTTGGCAATTTATTCTAGAACAATATTAATTTATTCCCAACAATGTTGAAGCATCAATATTTTTTCCCCAGCCACAGTGTTCACTTTCCAGAACAGCTGTATGCACTCTTCTTTTTTCCATTATATTAATAGGATGTTACATTTTCAACTGTGATTCAGTTTGGCTCAAATGGATTTATGGTTTAAGTAACAACAACAAAAAAGTCAACATTCACTACTTAATCACACATATCTGCTGTTGACTCACTTATAGAGTTATATATGTAACTTGCTGATGTTAAAACCCCTTATGAACAACTAATAATTACACAGCATTTCTGACAAGGAAAAAAAAATCTATTTTAAATTAAAGCCTGGAAAATAAGAACTCAAGCTTATCAAAACAGTGGTAATGAAAAGAAAATTGAGATACATATAAATTTTTTATTAGGTTAAAAAGTAAAATAAAACTAGAAAATAAGAAAATGGTTTAAAACAAAGTATTACTGAGGCTGTTGCTGTCATTTAGTCACTAAGTGTGTCTGACTCTTTTGCAACCCTTGTAGCCCACCAGGCTCCTCTGTCCATGGGATTTCCCAGGCAAGAATACTGGAGTGGGTTGTCATTTCCTCCTCCAGGGGACCTTCCCAAACCAGGGACTGAACCCATGTCTCCTGCATTGGCAAATGGATTCTTTACCACTGAGCTACCAGTGAAGCAATACTGTTGGTGTTCAGTTCAGTTCAGTCGCTCAGTCATGTCCTACTCTTTGCGACCCCATGAATCGCAGCACGCCAGGCCTCCCTGTCCATCACCAACTCCTGGAGTTCACTCAGACTCACGTCCATCAAGTCAGTGATGCCATCCAGCCATCTCATCCTCTGTCGTCCCCTTCTCCTCCTGCCCTCAATCCCTCTCAGCATCAGAGTCTTTTCCAGTGAGTCAGCTCTTCGCATCAGGTGGCCAAAGTACTGGAGTTTCAGCTTTAGCATCGTTCCTTCCAAAGAACACCCAGGGCTGATCTCCTTCAGAATGGACTGGTTGGATCTCCTTGCAGTCCAAGGGACTCTCAAGAGTCTTCTCCAACACCACAGTAGATTCCACCAAATAAACGTTTGTGTTATGAAATATCAGATGGTTTTGGATTAAAATAGAGAAAATTTAAGTTTCATATAGACATGAGCCTGTGATAGTGATTTCCTTCTTTCTTTTAATTAGGATTTTATAATTGACCTTATTTGATAATCATATGGAAGATGGAAGACATATTCCTTGCCCCAGGAATATAAATAATAATAATGCTAGTATTTATACAACACAATATTGTTAAACACTGTTATAAGTACTTTAAATGCATTAATTACCTTTAAATGCTAGGAGCTTTCGTATTAACAAGTCCCCACAGCAATTCTATGAAATAGGTATACTATGGTTCTCATGTTTCAGATAGAGAAACTAAGCACAGAGACTTTAAGAGAACTGCATAAGTTGCAAATCTAGCACACGACAGAGCTGGAATTTAAACCAGCAGTCTGACTCCAGAGGCCATGCTCTTAACCACCAGGCTATATAAACAACTTCACTTACAATTGCCCAGGACTCATGGAGCTCTTGAAGCCTATCCAAGTCCAAGGGACCCCAGTCTACTTCCTTCGTCAATTACCAAGATGGCTTGAAAGAGAGGTTTGAGTTTTACTGAAGGCTTTACGATTTAACCAAAACATGATTATTGCTAAATGAAAGGGTTACTGTAAGTAGTTTAATTCTTTTTCTGACAGCTGAAGAAAGAAATAACTAAACTTTAAAGAGTAAGGGGCTGAAGAAATGGGGTTTTGGTCTTTTATTGAGAGTGTTTAGGAAAGTCCTAACTAATAAAACCATTTTTTTTCCCTTCCCCTATCTGCTCTCTCCTTCTTCCTTATAAAGTAACAGAGCATTCAATCTTTAGCTGACTATTCAGCTGTTCAGATTAAAGACTATAATTCCCAGACTCCCATGCAGCCACTAGAATAGCTAGAGATTAAGTTTTGGCTAACAGGATGTGGGCAGAAGAGATGTGTGCAAATGCTCAAAAAGGAGAAAGCTCTCCCCTCCTCACTTTATGGTCATGTTGGCAAGCAGATGATGGAGCAACAAGACAGAAGGATTCTGGGTTCTTCAAAGGCTTTTTTGTATAGAGCTCCTTTGTGTGTGTCTGTGTGTTAGACACTCAGTCATGTCTGACTCTGCAACCCCATGGACTATAGCCTGCCAGACTCCTCTGTCCATGGAGTTCTCCAGGCAAGAATAGTGGAGCAGGTAGCCATTCTCTTCTCTAGGGGATCTTTCCAACCCAGGCATCTAACCTGAGTCTTTTGCATCACAGACAGATTCTTTACCATCTGAAGGCATCTGTGTGGATGCCCACAGAGCTCCTTTAACTAGCTCTAATTGTCTGCCTTGGGACCAAACAGAAACATCCATCTGTTTTGTTGAAGTGACTGCTACTTTGGGTTTGAAACTATCTAGCATCTAAATCTTTAATTCAGTGTTTCCCAACTTTTTTTTGGAGCTCAGCACTCAGAGAATATGGTGGATTTTGTAGGTCATAGTGGAATAAACAGATGATGATAACTGTGTTGAGCCAAAACCCATGGGATGAAGGAAGCAATATCACAGGACCCCCATGTAGCATCCATGACACACTAGTTGAATCCCTCTGTTCTAATTAATACAGGAGTCTTCTTTGACAATGTGTATTTGAGCAGAGACTTACATGAGGAGTCTTTTCATGACTTACAAGTCATGAAAATATTTGTTGGGAAGACTTAATGAAAAGCAAACAAACAGAGCTCCAACAAGACATAGTTAATTTCCAAAAATATAATACTAGAATATTATACAATTTAAAATTATTGACTAGCAATTTTTCAATTTCTAATAGTCCAACCAAATACCTACAGAACAAACTTGTAGGAATGGAAAGGAGGAGATGAAAGTCAGCTTGCTACAAAACAGGAAAAGAATTCCACTTAAGAAACAAGCAATGGATTTGTAATGAAAAGTACAATTAGTGTACCATCTAATAAAAGTATAATTAGTGTACCAAACTGCTCTGCAATTTGCCTTGTGCTGCCAGGAAAAAGGCATGTCTACTTGCCTGAAAATAGGTAGAAATTTCCTCCACCAATAATAAGCTAAAATTACTACTTAACATCAGAATGAAATGAGAAGAGTATTTCTGGAAAATATATTACAATGGAAGGGGTATATTATTTCCAGGAAAAAAAAAATCTAATATAAGAAATCCATGCCCAAGTTAGTCTCAAATCCTTAACCCACAGAAACTGTAATAAGGTATAACAAAATTTATTGTTTCTAAGTCATTCAGTTTTGCGGTGATCTCTCAAACAACATTAGATGATGAATACAGTCTTGAAGTAGCGACAAAGCAGCCAATCACCTCATACCAGGGGACTGAGACAGAAGAGCGCACTGCTTGATGAGTATGGCAAGTGAGCTTCCTCAGCGAAGAGCTCCATTTCGATTAGACAGTAAAGCGATCTTCAGAGAACAGTTGCACATAAAGGCAATTTTGGTAATGCATGACTGAATTCAAGAACATTTTGGAATTGAGAAGAGGTAGAAGACAAGGCAGAACAAAGGACATACACACATTTGTTGAGAATCCTGTAAATCAGGAATGAACGGTGAGGCCGGGTTTCTGGTGAGGACTGCCACGAATGGGGATCAAAGGCATGATGGGGCTAGGCCTTGGCATCCCTAGAGATAGTGGTGAGGCTGTGAGTGTTGTGGTGGGGGCAGGGAAGGGGATTTTTCAGGGAAATACAGAGCTCTGGGCTTGCCAGCTGATGCATGGTGATAAAGGGGAGCTGCAGATAGGGTTACATAGGACTGGGATTCCTCTAGATTTCAGATGATACAGTGTGGAAGCCAGCAGGGGAGCAGTCACACACTGAGCACACTGGGCTGTCGCTGGAGAAATGGAGGCTGAAAGACGGCAAGCATGTTCCCTCACTTGGGCTGGTGAATGTGATGAGGGGGGAAGAGGGTTACTGTCTTCTTTAGGGCTCATCAAACTTTTCTTTGCCCCCAAAATGAAGGCCTATAGATGGGTAACTTTACCATATGCTTAAGTAAGTTCCCCCTCCAACCCTATCTAACAGTGTGAAGGACAGCAGACGGGCAGTCTCATTCATGCACATGGCTCCCCAAACCTCCAACCAAAACACCTCTGAACTTTTTGGGCAGTTTGCAGGAACTGCCAGCCTTGGTTGAGGGTTATGTGACACCACAGGAGAGACTCACTCCTTTGGACATCCAGTGGTTGTGTAATCAATCACCTTGAGGTTTTCTGAATCTGTATCATAGTTTGTTCTGTGATTGAGGTTAGAGCAGCCTCACAGCTTTGTTCATTTCCGAACAGGGCAGAAGGAGAAGAGAGTGTCAGAGAATGAGATGGCTGGATGGCATCACCGATGCAATGGACATGAACTTGGGTAAACTTGCAGGACAGAGGCCTGGTGTGCTGCAGTTCATGGGGTGGCAAAGGGTTGGACATGACTGTGCCACAGAACAAACAAACAAACCAGTGGAATCAAGTTGCTTTCCTTGAGGATCACTTTCACGCTATCTTTAATTTTGGAGGAGATGAAGTTTCTTTTTTTTTCCTTCTATTCCATTTCTTAGTCTTTTCTAGCTTTAGAAATGCATTAATCTTGTCAATCTAGATATTCTACTAGTTCTTCCTTTTTGTGTTAATAATATTATCATCCATTTAGTGACATGAGTTTGAATTATAGAACCATTTTTTTATTGTTCTCTCTTTTAATCCCCAAGTTCTTATATACTCATCCTCTTAATTATATCTCCTTTTCATTTTCAATCTTCATTAGCTCTTAACTGGGTAAATGCAATACCTACTAGCAAATTCTCTTTCCCTTTCTTTTCGCCTTTCCTCTACATTAAGAGTAACAGTATCTTTCTGAAATCTATACATTGATACATGCCACTCAAACGCCCCTTGTTTCCATCACCACCAGAATCTGAGACCAAATCCAATGGGTATTTTTCTTACTGCAGATTTTAAGGAGCTCTTGATGTTCCCTCCTTAAAACATTCTCTTCACTTGGCTTCTGTGATCTCATTCTCTCTTATCTGTGGCCTAATACTCTTCATAGCCCCTTGATAGCTTATTGTTTTCTGTCTATTAAATGTGCTTAAGGGTTAATCCTCCTACTCCCATGCCCCTTTTATGCTTTCTTTGACTAAAGGCTCAAAAACTCATATGCCTTCAGCTGGTAAACAAATGAATGAAACGGCTAGGTAGAATACAACAGTTACTAACATTTTTGTATGGTATGATAAAAAGTATCACATTTGTCTGGTCTTAACTGTTAAAAAAGTAAACTTTGGTCTGTCAAAATTGTCTAAAATTAGTCTGAATCTATCTATACTCTTTCCCTCGGCAATCTTATCCATATCTCAGTACATGCTGATCATTCCTGCCATTACTTTCCCAGGGCTGCCGTAACAAATCACAACACACTGGGTGGCTGAAACAAAAGAAGTGTGTTCTCTCACAGTTCTGGAGACTAGAGGTCTGAAATCAAGGTATCAGTTGGGGCACGCTCACTGTGAATGCTCTTGGAAAGAATCTCTCCTTGCCTCCTCCTTGCCTCTGGTGGTTGCTGGCAACCCTTGCCCCATTCGTTTCTGAGCAATTACATCTACTCCTTTAAATTTAATTCCCAAGTTATCTCCAGTCTGAACTTCTTTCTGGATGTTGAGATAAGAAAATTTAGTTATCTGCTAAATATTTCTAAAACTAAAAATATGCAAAAATAAACTCACTTCCTAGGGCTACAAATCTGTTCTTCCCCAGTAATAATATGCCATTATGTAATCATGCTATCATGAACTCAACGGACATGAGTTTGAGCAAACTCTGGGAGATAGTGAAAGACAAGGAAGCCTGCCGTGAAAGACAAGGGGCGCAGAGTCGGACACGACTGAGAGACTGAACAACAACTGTCAAGACATAACCTAAAACCTTGCCATCATCTTTAGCCTTCACTGTCACCCCTCACCACCACCGACCCTATTCCCTACCACTGGTTACCATGTCAGTTGGTTTTATCTCTGAAAAGTCCTAGTGACTTGCTGTCGCTTCCTACTGTTCAGAAATGTAAACGAATGAATGCAATTATTTTGCAATAAACACTCAAAAATATTTTTATGGGACTAAGTATACTTTGCCTTCCACTGAATAACATTCTGAGGCTTCAGTATATCGTTCATGGCTCTCATAATCTGGCTCAGATTTGTTTTTTCATTTTTCTAAATGAAAACCAAATGTCACCTTTTTTAGAAAGCTTTCCTTCATCCCTGAGTTATGAAAAATTATTCTCTCTTCTAGTCTTAATATCATTTGGTTTATATACCCATCACTCATTACTTCTTTTATTCATTTTTTCAATAATTCATATTCATAGTTGATTAAGATCTATAGATCACGAATACATCACTCTCAGACATGCATGAAAGTTCTATGTAATTGTTTCTGAACTCCCCACTGTATCATGAGCTCCCAAAGGGGAAAGACAGACTCTCACTTATCTTATACCCTCTGGTGCCTATTACAGAACTTTGTTGAACTGAATCAATAGAATTACATAGATGAATCAAGATTATCTGCATGCCCTCACTGAAAATACATGCTCTTTAGATTTCTTTAGATTTAAATGGAATTTGACATATAATTTTATCCAGAAAAAAATAAACAGGCATTATGCTGTTAGAGACATAAATTTTTGTCCCCTAAGTTAATAATCTCAACTTACATTATACTTTCATATGTAGAGGGTTTTAGACTATTTTATTTAAAACCACAATGATTATTATTGAGATAGGGGAAAAAAGATAGGAAAAAATATATAAAGTGATTTTTTAAAGATTTTGCTTTGCTCTTCACATACCTTGCCCTCTTCTCCCTGCTTAGTTGTTCTCCTGTTTATAACCTGACATTATGTATCCACTTATTCACTGTTCTATTGCCTGATGCCTTCTTTCAAAAAACTAATTTATTTTTGGCAGTGCTGGGTCTTCGTTGTCTTTGGGTGGGGTCCTCCAGTAGCAGGGAGCAGGGGCTCCTCTTCCTTGGGGCACACAGACTTATTGCAGCGGCTTCTCTTGTTGCAGAGCGCAGGCTCTAGGGCACACGGGCTTCAGCAGTTGTGACACGCAGGCTCAGCAGTCACGGTTTGTGTGCCCTAGGACACGTGGGCTTCAGTGGTTGTGGTGCACAGCTTTTCCTGCCCCATGACATGTGGCATCTTCCTGGACCAGGGAATGAACCTATGTCTCCCACACTGGCAGGCAGATTCTTATCCACTGCTCTACCAGGAAAGACCCTGATGCCTTCTTATCAGAATATAAGCGTAGTGAGGGCAGGGGCTTTGTTTTGTTTAATCTTACATCACTGGTCCCTAAAACAGTGACTAGCATGTGTCAGGCCACCCAATAAATGTTTCTTATATCAAAGGAAAAAACCCAACAAAATCTTTATGAATAAACTAACTAAAATGGGGCAAGATTAACAAAAATATCTGAAACAACCACCAAATAAATGAAAAGATAATTTGTTACAACAGGAAAAAACATATCAAAGACATAATTTATCCCCACAATAATCTATAAATTCACTGTATGTCAATAAAAATCCCAATAGCTTTTTAAAGATGGATTTTAACAGTCTGATTCTAAAACTCATTTGACACACAAATCATCAAAATCAGCTTTTACTCTGAACCTGGTTAACAATGTATATTATGATCTAAATATTAGAAAGGAAATGAGATAATTTAAAAGTCATTCTTTTTAAACACCAAACATTTTACAACTTTTCTATGAATATGCACTATAAATCACATAAACTTTAATCCCAAATGAAAGACTCAAGCAAACTTTTCTACCTAAGCCTTATTAAATCGTTGATGTGATCAGCATTTCAATTTTCCTCTTGCCAAGATCTCTGGATAAGTAAAATACTCCATCATCAAATTTTAAAATAGTTCCACTGTTAATATTAAAGAAGCATTTTAATATTAATTATTTCCTTCTCTGAAAGATGGTGTATCCTTTTCCCAGCCACACAAGAAATATTGGAAAGAATTCTAGCAAAACATGAAACAAAGCCTTATTGTTTGACTTTCGTATCTGGTACTGTTCACCCAAATGTGCACTGAATATCCTGGCTTCCATTGCTGAGCCCAGACAATAAATGAGATGCAGACTGAAGCAACTTAGCAGCAGCAGCAGTAGCAGTCAGCAAGCCTTTCCTGACAGAAATCTCTTTGAGGAAACTGTATCTGGTTTTTAAAAAATATAAAACTGCATTAGTATGTCTTACACACACCAATGAAATAAAATGGTTACTCTTTTAAAAGTAAATAAATAAAACTCATTTGAAAGAGAAAAATGCATAAGATAATTTTGTATGGAAATACAAAAAACCTCGAATAGCCAAAGCAATCTTGAGAAAGAAGAATGGAACTGGAGGAATCAACCTGCCTGACTTCAGGCTTTACTACAAAGCCACAGTCATCAAGACAGTAAGGTACTGGCACAAAAACAGAAATAGAGATCAATGGAACAAAATAGAAAGCCCAGAGATAAATCCACACACCTATGGACACCTTATCTTCGACAAAGGAGGCAAGAATATACAATGGATTAAAGACAATCTCTTTAACAAGTGGTGCTGGGAAAACTGGTCAACCACTTGTAAAAGAATGAAACTAGAACACTTTCTAACACCATACACAAAAATAAACTCACAATGGATTAAAGATCTAAATGTAAGACCAGAAACTATAAAACTCCTAGAGGAGAACATAGGCACAACACTCTCTGACATAAATCACAGCAGGATTCTCTATGACCCACCTCCCAGAATACTGGAAATAAAAGCAAAAATAGACAGTTTTAAAAACTAAGAACTTTGAAGGACTTGCTCTACCAAATTTCAAAGGTTCAAATAAACTACAGAAATTAAAACAGTATAGTTTTATTATAGGAACCAACAGACTAAAGGAAAAGATAACCTAAAAATGCACTATCTGAGAAAGGTGTCATTTCATATCAATATGTAAAAGCATAATAATAAACAGAATTTAGAAAAAATAGAACCATTTTGCAAATCATAAACAAAAATAAACCCAGATAGATTGTGAAAGTGAAACAAAGTGAAAGTTAAATCACTCAGTTGTGTCTAACTCTCTGTGACCCCTTGGACTGTAGCCCACCAGGCTCCTTTGTCCATGGAATTCTCCAGGCAAGAATACTGGAGGGTTGCCATTTCCTTCTCCAGGGGATCTTCCCGACCCAGGGACTGAACCCAGGTCTCCCGCATTACAGGCAGACTCTTTACTGACTGAGCCACCAGGGAAGATAGATTATGGAACCAGATAAATCAAAAATTATAGTTAGAGGAGAAAATTATAAAACATATGTCACCAATACAGGAGAAGTGAAATAGAATGTGGTACATCCATTCTAAGGAATACTTTGTCCTTATTAAACAAATTTAGTAAATCTATATACGTTAACAATGAAAGTGAAAGTCGCTCAGTAGCGTCTGACTCTTTACGACCCCATGGACTATAGAGTCCATAGAATTCTCCAGGCCAGAATACGGGAGTGAGTAGCCTTTCCCTTTTCCAGGGGATCTTCCCAACCCAGAGATCAAACCCAGGTCACAAGCATTGCAGGTGGATTCTTAACAGCTTAGCCACAAGGGAAGGCCAAAATACACTGCCAAGTAAAAGAACAGCACTGTACTGTTCTTCCTTATTAGATCACTACACAGGTCCTCTTGTTTTCCCAAACTCCTTTTGGGAAGTACTCTGAACTTTAAAGAATGTTTCTAGGTTTAATCCCTGTATTTTTTTTTTTAAGATCTCTACTCCCTAAGTGATATCACTCAAACTTACTATCTCTATGTTAATAATTCAAAGATCTATGTTAAACCCAGATTTGTCCTCAGAAACCCAGAATTATCTATCCAACTGATAATATAACCTCCACACTTGTTTTTTAAAACGAATGTCAAACTCAATTGTCCAAAACTGAACAACTTTCTTCTCAATTCTACTCTTTCAGCAGTCATATTCAGGTCACTAAATAACTCCATTTTTCCACTGTTTCAGACCAAAAAACTTTTGAGTTACACTTGGCTTTCTTCTTACGACATTCAAAATATTATCTAAGGATAAAAGGCATATTAAAACTATACCAAATTGCTAAGATCTCTAAGTACTCATATCTTATCAGTTAATTGAATATATTAAAACTAAAAGAATAAATATAATTAAACTATATAAATCAGACCCATACTGTTGCAAAATAAAATTCACATTTTATGGCAAGACAAGAAAAATTTAAATATAAAAAGTTCTTCTCTGTCCTTTGGCCTCCTCTTTCCCCACACTGTGCATTGTATATGTGCCCTATGCATCAACCAAACCTTCCCCATCAGCAGGAATACCTGCTCAATCATAAAGAACAATTCTCCTAGCATTGAAAACACAACTCCTTAAAAGATTACATTTCTTCTTGATCTTGAAAGGGGCCAAAATGATGCTTAGATCTGGACTGTGTAAACTGTCAATAATATGCCATTTAATGTATAGCCCTGTGTTCCAAAAAACTTACGTAACTGTGCCTTGACTTCTAATGAGTGGAACAGTTCTTAGAGCTTTCTAAGATGCTGTTCCCTGGTTTGGCTCAAATAAAGTTTTCCATCTCTTAGATGGACTAATTTTCATCAACACTCTTCAGTTAAAGGATAAATTCTAAACAGTACAACTAGATGAGGCATAACTAGATAATTTAAAAGTAGATAAATTCTAAAAACTGATATACTCTCTAAAAATGCTTAGAATAAATATGGGTATAAAAATTTGGTAACTTAAAATATAAAACTTATGTGTAGCTCTCAGTAAGTTTCAAATTGTAAAGGAAGTACAGAAAAAGATCCTATTAGGTTGGTACAAACATAATTGCAGGTTCGGATTGTGAATTTTAAATCATTATAACTAGGCTTAAACACATCTTTATTAGTCAAAATAGGAACCACTACAATCAATACATCTTTGCCAATGAAAAACAAATTTGTTTATTCCTGTAGCATAAAAATCTGTGCTTCAGGATTCGATGGACTTTTGCAAAGCATTTTCTGCCTCCTGCTGGTTGTGGAAGCATTTTTCCCTGTAAAAAAGTCACTGAGACGCTTGAAGAAGTGGTAGTCAGTTGGCGAGAGGACAGGTGAGTATGGTGGATGAGGCAAAACTCCACAGCCCAGTTTGTTCAACTTTTGAAGCATTGGTTGTACAACGCATGGTCAGGCATTGTTGTGGAGAATTGAGCCCATTCTGCTGACCAATGCTAGCTGCAGGCATTGCAGTTTTCAGTGCATTGCATTGATTTGCCAAGTACACTTCTCAGATGTAATTGTTTTTCTAAGATTCAGCTGTAATGGAGCAGATGGGCAGCAGACCATCCAGCAGTGACCAGGACTTTTTTTTCCCCAGTGTACTTTTAGTACCATATTAATAGGTATTAATTAATGTATTAACATATTAATGACATTCTACTCTATGTGTCCGTTAAGATATTCTATACATAGGTTGAATCATATGAAACTGCTACCATTGCTGGGTTTTGTAGCTGAAAAATGGTTGAACACCAGCAATTTCATTGAGTTCAACCTAATCACTCCTTAACTTAAATATTGTTGCTTTGGTTTAGTTGCTAAGTTGTGTCTGACTCTTTTGCAACCCCATGGACTATAGCCCATCAGGCTCCTCTGTCCATGGGATTTCCAGGGCAAGAATACTGGAGTAGGCTGCCATGTCCTTCTCCAACTATGACCTTTTTTGGTGCAAGTTTGGCTTGGTGAAGTGCTTTGGAGCTTCTTCTCAGTCCAGCCACTGGAGCTGGTTGTTGTCAGTTGTTGTATAAAATTCACTTTTCGTCACACCTTGCAATCCAATTGAGAAATGGTTCATTGTTGTGTAGAATTAAGAGACAACGGCACGACAAAACTATGACTGCTTTGATTTTTGGTCAGTTCGTGAGGCACCCACTTACCAAGCTTTTTCACTTTTTCAATTTGCTCTAGATGCTGAATGATCATAGAATGGTCAACACTGAGTTCTTCAGCAACTTCTCACGTACTTATAAGAGGCTCAGCTTTGACTATGGCTCTCGATTGGTCACTATCAACTTCAGATGGCCAGCCACTATGCTCCTCATCTTCAAGGATCTTGGAAAACTTCTTGAACCACCACTGAACTGTATGCTCATTAGCAGTTTCTGGGCCCAAATGTGTTGATGTTATGAGTTGTCTCTGCTGCTTTATGATCTATTTTGAACTTGTATTAAAAATCACTTGAATTTGCTTTTTGTCTAATATAATTTCTATAGTCTAAAATAAGTATAAAATAAACAGCAAGTAATGTAATTAGCAAAAGAAATCAGGAAATGGATATTAAAATGATGAATAACATAGCCACATTTATTTAAAAATGTATTCCAATATCAAAAGGCAAAGTTCAACAATGCAAAACCGCAACTCGTTTTGCACCAACCTAATAGAATTCAAGACATTTGAAGAAAGTCACAGCAGAACAGATATTCACATTAATTAATTATCAAATCTATAATATGAATTGAGGCCTTACTGTGTCTTCTACTTCTGCTTTCACCAAAAGAATCTTCAATTTAAGTCACTGGGATATATATCCCATGTATGGTCTTTTGCTTCACAGAATCCTCTAAAGAGAGTGGCTGATTAGTCAATGGTAAAAGGGTAATTTATCATTTCTCATTTGTTTCTCTCTAGACTATACCAGGTTAGCCATATTTACATCATCTTTTTTTCTGTTTCTCCACTTGTAGCTCTATTATATAATCAGTATATTAATATTTCACCTATCCTTTGGTTAAAAATGTTGCTGGAAACATAATCTCACAGAAATATGTAAATTAAAGTCCTAGTTTAAAATATATTGCTTTAACAGAGTCACATCTGCATTCAAACACTGTTTCTGAATGAATCAGCCAATATACTACTGCATTGGTAGTTTTTTAATTGGCCACGCCACGTGGCATGTGGGATCTTGGTTCCCTGGGCAGGGATTGAACCTGCCTCCTCTCTACTGGAAGTGCAGAGTCTTAATCACTGGACTGCCAGGGAAGTCCTGCTTTGCTATTTTTATGCATGACTATAAGAACAGCAATGTCTGAGTACGGATAGAAAACACCGCACTGGTCTGGCAAACACTGTGAAAGCAGCATCTCAATGGTGCATTTTACTGTGCATAATAGATTTCCTCTGTTGCTCTTCATATACTCTATATTCAAGACTCCAGTCTTGATGAAATAGCTTATATTGAGACACATATGGAATATCTGAAACATTAAGACAATGAGACAATCTTTACATGAATATCATGAATCACACTGTAAACTTCATTCCTAAGAAAATTTTGCTCATTGTGCCAGACTGATGATGAAAGAAATTTAAACAACGTGCTTATAATTTATCACATGAAAAAAGAAATGTGCAAATACAATATTTATAGCAAAATATTTTCAACATTATCTGCTATATAGAATACAACCCCAAATTTGTATATAGAACTGGTAGAATGTAAACTAGTTTTTTTTTTTAAGGCTGTTTTATATTAGTTTGATTGTAAACTTTTTGATAAGAATTTCTATTAGCTTTGATTTCATATTACCTTATGGTTTGAAGCATATATTTCTCTTTAGTACTTCTTTTAAGTGACTATATACTAATTTTCAATTTTAGATTTAATGAAATTCTTCTTTTACTTATTATGAGCACAGTGAAAACTTGTTTTTTTGCTAAATAAATACAATCTGCATGAGCTTCTAAAACCACTTTCTGTTAGTCATGAAAAACAATGAAGTGCAAATTAAAGAAAGGGGAACATATATTAAAACTCCATGCTTAACTACTTGTAGGCAGCAAGAAGATTCCCCGTGGCAAAAGTAATCAGAGTCAATACTCTAGAAAATGTACAACTGACTGGAGATCAGATACAGCTGTCTGTGTGAGGTAACTATGCACAGACTGCCAAGTACATCTAGAAATCTCTGTATTCACTCCATGTTAATTGGCAAGAATTTCCCTTAGACTTAGGCCCAGTTGAACAGTGAGAAATAATGTGATGTTGTAACTAAAGGTTATAAACACCTGAATCTACAGAGTTGACAGTGGAGTCTACTTATCCACTTTTAAGATTACAAGAGCAATACCTTCTTCAAGCCAAGGTATCTCCTGATGGTTACTGATTCTAGACAAATTTAATAAACTGTTAATATTGATAGTTAAGAAAATGATAGCTTAAATAAGCATTTAACTGGGAATTTATTGTTAGATAATTTTTACTTCTTAACATAAAGCTTTTGGAAAATTTAAGGCCATTATTACAATGACATAGATTTAAGAGTATGATTTGCAAAAACTCTCGATTATCCTTCAAATGCAGAATCATAGCAGGAAAGTAGAGTATTTGTTTATGCAAATCCTATATAATTAAGAAGAAAAGAAACCAGGGCTAAATCTAAATATTGTGATAAATGCAGGTGAGGTTCAGTTTAAATAAAAGACATATTTTGGAAAGCTATATTCAAGTCATAAGATCATCAGAGTCATAAGTGAGACCTTCACGATCATCCAGTTTTTCTTTTTACTAATTTACAAATGATCCACAAAGGTAAACTTATTTATACAAGGCCACAGCACTGCAGAGAATAGTAAAACTCTAGTCAATCAAAGAATCTCCTCCTTATGGGATACTTTTGGACTTCCTCGGGAATTTACATATTACTATCTCGGAGCATCCGAATCTAATACAGCACCTATTACACTGTCTTTTGTTACATGTGTGTCTTTTGTTATATGTCTTCCCATTGGGTTGTCAATTTCTGCATACTGTCCTACCTAGGTATCTAGGAAAATGGGCAGTTGGTGGATACACAGTTTCCTGAGTATCTCCTGTATCTTAGCATATCCTATGCCAAATAAATTTTCTCTGATATTCTCAATGCCCAAGATCAGTTCTTATGTTCTTATTAAATCAGTTCTTATGCTCTCTTAATTTCAGAGAGTCTTCATTTTAATTTCAGGTTGATTTTAAAATAAGTCAGACTTGCTAAAAGAATTCCATGCCCCAATATCCAGATTCTGGATCAAACAGTAATGATTTATAAGAAAGGCTAAAAGAAAGTTAATTGAAATAAATTAATTTGAAATATTACCAATCATTTATAAATTACTTGTTTTTAAAACTTTATTTTTGGATGGTGAAGGAAGGGAAGGATCGGGAGTTTGGAATTAGAAGATGCAAACTATTATGCATAGGATAGATAAACAACAAGATCCTACTATGTAACAAAGAACTATATTCAATATCCTGTGATAAACCATAATGGAAAACATATGAAAAAGAATGGATATATGTATTGGAGTAGGAAATGACAACTCATTCCAGTATTCTTGCCTGGGAAATTCCATAGACAGAGGAGCCTGGTGGGCTACAGTCCAAGGGGTGGTAAAGAGTCGGAAACCATTTAGTGACTAAACAAACAGTATATGTGAATCACTTTGCTGCACAGCAGAAATTAATACATTATAAATAAACTATACTTCAATAAAATTATTTTTGAAAATCTCTTTTCTTCAAAGAATCATTTTGGAATATAATCAATTGCTTATAATTTGTTTTTAATAATAACTTGTTTTTATTTTCTCAAATTTTATGCTAAAATTTTTTTAAATTTTTAAGTAATGAACATGTGATATAGTAGGAAGTTTAGAAATCTGGAAAATCTCTGTGAGATTCATTTGAGAAACTGAAGTCCTTATATGAAAAGTTGACCAGTGAAAAAGAAATAAACTAAAGAAGGCATAAATATTCCTTTATATTTGTCTAAATAAAGGAACTTATTCTTTTGACAAATATATATTCAGCACTTGCTGCATACCAGACACTGTTTGGGAGGCTTTATACATAGGTTGATTTGCTGCTTAAGTGAGCAGATAGGTTGACTTGCTGCTTAAGTGAATAAACTCACTTACTTAAAACAAACAAACATATATTTAAATTTATTTCAAACTGTGACTCAAAGTCTGTGGTGCAGTGAGGTTGACTCCAGAGAGAGCTGACTGTGTCATCTTTTCCCAGTTAAGCATTCAGTGACAACAGTGATAGCCTGAAACTGGCCAATCTGGGTGTATTTATACCATGGATACCAGGAAACGCTACATATTAGAGCTTCCATCCAGGGACGGAGCAAATCATTTAAACATTTACTGTCACACCACTGGCTACAACCCATTAATGGGTCATGAAATTTAGTAGATCGTGATCAGTATTTCTAAAAAATTTAATAGAAATAGAATTAAAAATATGAGCACACGTTTGTGTTGTGAGATCTGGCACCTTTCAAAGAACAAATATACTAAAACCTGACCAGAAACTCCTGCTGCGTGTGCTCCAGTTTTCCACTAAGCCCCTCCACTAAGCTCACATCTGACTGGAGTTGGCCTTTTGAATAGGAATGTAAGCAGCTAGTTAACTCCTTTGGGGTGAATGCTTCTACTGCACTAGTTGTCCTAGCCTTGATCCCACGATTTCTGGTTTTCCCACTGTTTCACTGTTAGGGTACCAGAGAATCTCACAGTTGAAAATTCATAGGTCGTGACAGCTTCTGCTTTTGGTCATGTTACTGTTCTGCTCAAAATTTTCATTTTGAAATGGACTTTCCATATGAGGTCCTCTTGGACTGACCTCTGCCTTTCTTTTTAACCTTATATCACTCTTCTGTACTTCATATGAATCAAGCCACCACCCAGAATATTCATTCATCTCCAAGGAGTGACCTGCCATGCCTTAACTCACCTTGTTCCCAACACTTGGAATGCTTCTCTCAACAATTTTGTCTACCTAAATCCTAACCTACAAAGCTCAACTCAAAAGTTACTATTAATATCTTTGCAAAGCTTTTCCTGATTTCCTAACAGGAAATCCTTTTCATCTCCTAGCTGGAATAGCTCTTTTAATAGTTATCATATTCTCTTTTTTTCCCTTACCTCTAAGAAATCATTTATAAATTGTATATGTTCACATATAATCTGTCACATAAAATTTGTTATCCTTTGTTGTTGCTATCATTGTTGGCTTGCTATATATTTATAGTGCATAACAGTTAAGTCTTAAGGTAAAAGTTTCACCAAAGAAGCAGCATTCAGAACAAGACTTTAGATCCACCTGTACTGGATAGGATCTCAGAAGACAGGTCGTAAATAAGATAGAAATCTTTCTCTCCTGTCATAGTACAGAAAAAGGTAATAGGTACAAAGTGTGTTATCCAGAGCCCAGAAGTCAGGCTGCTCTGCTATGCTTAAAGAGTTAGCTACAAACTTTAGTATCAAGGTCACTGTTACTCCTTAGCCAGTAAGAAGAGTGAAAAAAAATAGAGGAACAAGCAGCTTCCTTTTAAATAAATTGCACACATTATCTAACTACATTCTACTGGCTTGAATTTGTCACATGGGAGTCAGGGACTATAGCTGGGTGACGTCTGCTCTACTAAAACTAAGAGAAGTTCTATTATTAAAAGAAAGAAGAGGAAAATTCCTACTGGTGTCCTAAATTGAGAAACTTTATAGTAGGACGGATATCATATGCCCTTGACAAATTTCTATTTGATATAGAAATGGCAGGACCAGGTTGAAACATGAAGCTAAAAGATGACCTGTAGCCCTCCTCTGCTTAAAAAAAAAAAAAAAAAAGGAAATGGAGGGCTCTAGGGAAGATCACCTTAATTCCCTGAAACACATTCAGACCAAGGGTAAACACAAAAGTGAGCTGTAGGCTTTCAAGGGTTATACCCTTTGTATTTAACTGTGCAGATCTGCAGTATTAGAAGGGCACTGAAGATACGAGCAGACTTCCGGGCATTGGGTTGAGAAGATGAGGAGAGATCAAGCAAACATCTGTTCCCTGACAAAGGCTGCTCCCAGAAAGGGCTCCTATCAAGCCCACTGAAGAAGCTCTATGCAACCACCTGACGTGACTCTCTGGGGTCCCAGCTCTTTCTCTACTCATCTTGCACTCCAAAGTCTCTGATATAATCATATCAATTTACAGGAAAAGTAAATTACCTTTCATTCCTCAGACCAGGCCTGAATGACTCGTTACAGAACTGAGATCAAATTCTGACAGAATGCTTAGCAGGTAGAATTACTAGGCTGAACAAACAGAGACAGATGACCAAGACCAGAGGCAACAAAGAAAAAGAAAAGTAATGTTTCTGTCTTGTATTCAATTTTAAGAGAAAAAAATATTTCCCAGGAAACCCCTTCGGAGATACGTTCCTCATGCTTCATTGGTAACAACTGTCTCATATCCATTCTTAAATAAACGGAATCATCGTAGCTAATTTAGATTGAGAGTCACATATTTCTGAGGCGACAGCCGCACTCAGTCTTCCTAATCACTGACGCTTGAACAAAGTCATAGTTCAGTTAACACGGAAAAAGAGAGATATGGATCTGGAGAGGTAACCGGTAGTGTTTCTTCAGCATTTCTCTACCTTGACAGGAAAAACGACCAAAAGAAGTTCTCTCTCCAGCTTCTACGGAAAGAAACAGTATCAGTATTTCAAATTAATAGTATCAGCATTGCATTTCAAATTAACTATGATAATGATAATCAATATTAAGACAAAATACTGAAACAAGTCAAACTTGGGAAAACATATACCTATATAAATATATTCTATAAAGCTCTGCTATAAAACTGTTTCTGTTATTTCATGTTCTCCTAGGAACTACTGGCTCATAATGTATAAATATTTAAAAGCAGTTTTTAAAGCATATGGTGGAACTTTGGTATTCATAATTGCTCAGAGAGTTTTGAGGTATTTTTGAAAATTTACATTCATGACAGACCACCACTATGGTCTACCACAGCGTACTGGCTAAACATATTCATGTAAAACACATATTGTTTACATAGTACAATATCATCACAAAAAGTTGCAGTGTACTTAGCAGACTTTTCTACTATACTATGTTGGACTATTAATAGCTCAGATTTACATCCCAAAGGGCAAAACTGCCCCAATCAAACTTGAAAACAGCTGTGCAAACAAACTGAGGGTTAGGGGCAGGTGTGTAAGATATCAGAGGAGCAAGACATAACCTACTTGATGATTCGAAGATATCACTCCATGGAAAAGGGAGTGAAGTCGCTCAGTCGTGTCCAGCTCTTAGCGACCCCATGGACTGTAGCCTACCAGGCTCCTCTGTCCATGGGATTCTCCAGGCAAGAGTACTGGAGTAGATTGCCACTGCCTTCTCCAGGGGATCTTCCTGACCCAGGGATAGAACCCAGGTCTCCTGCACTGTAGGCAGATGCTTTACCATCTGAGCCACCAGGGAAGGCCATCACTCCATGGAACCTAGTCCTAAATACGTGACAGGAAATATTCCAACCTCGTCCATGCAAACATCTTGCCCTATAAGTTAGGGCAATTTATCCTAGTATTATGATCAAACTGTACAGTGGTGGATTTCTATTTTAGGAATACTGTGAATGTTGTACATACAAAATAAGACCACATCCGTAGTCCATCTTTCCAAACAATCACGGCTAAATAGTCAAGAACAAAAAGTCTGCTGTTGTCTGCTTTCACACACACACACACACACACAAACACACACACACACTCACTCACACACACACACACACACACACACCCACTCATCAGTAGAGTTAAGCTATCAAAATTCTAGTAGTGCTCATATAACTATCTCGGACATTTTTTTCTTCTTCCAGATTGTCTTCTTTGATTTTGTCTAGTTTCTAACCCTTTATTGTGTATTTTTGCCTGTATGTTTGATTTCCCTGGGTTTTCACTCTGAGCTCGATGCTTCAATGACTTTTGGGGGGTTAATTCTCTGTAGCCTAGAATTTGATATACCCTTCTTAAATCTTCTTGGATTCAGTCTTTTGTTTGGATCTGCAAACTAGCACATGAGTAGAGTCCACCTAAGTCCCTGCATGGGAGAGATTAAAGCAACTACAAACAACCTTGAATATATTTCCATAGAACATCTTCTAAAATTCTGTATGTCTTCTTAGGAACCATAATACATATTTGTTTTCAATGATGCTGTTCATTAGAATTCCTACAGTGCTTCTTAAAAATGCTTATATTAAAATCCCATTCTTAGAGATACTTCAGAAGGTCAGAAGTAGGTCCCAAGCATCTAGAAACTGCAGCTGTCATATATGATCCATCTGGACAGCCAGAGTTGAGAAATATTGTTATAAAAATCACAGGAGATGGTTCATATCTTCTCTAGTTTCATTATAGGCAATGGGAAGAAAAATGAAGATGGGGTGTGAGAAAAGGAGTGACTTTTTGCCATCCAGTTTTTGAGAAGAGAAAGTATAACAGTCCTAAGCTAGGCAAAGCTCAATATAAACCTAGGTTGCTTTTGTTTTTCCTATCACTTATTTTCCTACATTTTCCTCCTACCTTTTGGCTTTCAAACTCTCTGCTTTCAAAGTATTTGAAGATAATCACCTTGCATACATCTCCACCAGCTTCATCATATGACTCAGTTCTGTTCCCTCCTGCTTGTTCTTTGCTTTCCTAACAAGCAAGACTCCCAAGCCTCCGTGCTTTTCAGGTATTTATGAGGAAATCAAATAACATTAACATAATACTATCAGCTTTTGCCACTTAAGTCTAGTTCATAGATCTTAAGCCACTGAGATCATAATCTCAATGATTTCCAATGGTTAAGACATTTTTGACAGGAAGGCCTTTGCATGAATTACCTCTGCCTACAAGAAGGAAAATGAGAGTTTGTAGCTGCCAGTCACAGTCATTAGCAAACCTTTCCAACACTTTTTCTTGTCTGAGTTCTGGGGCCAAACTCCTCCTATCAATGCGGTGAAGAAGGGCAACTGCCACTCAAGTATTTATTCAGCACACACTGTACAAACACTGATCAACATGAATCATGTCTGAGGCAATGTGCTGAGTTCTGAAGATAAAAAAGTAAACAAAAACTAGTGTCTACATTCTGAATATCAATCTATCAAATCTTTCCATGGCAGAAATGAAGCGGCAAAGCTGAAGATGTGGTGCGCCGATCTTCCTTCAGATTCTGCGAAAACCTCTCTAGTGAACATGCCTTATTCAAAGATATTTTTTCATCTTAATTTGAATACACGGTCAATAAATACTTCTAAACAATTTATAACAGTGTGTCAGAAAGGGTACCTAAGTGGACTCATAAAACAAAGGACTTTCCTCAATCATTTCACTTAGCTCTAAAAATATTTATCTTCCCTTATGTTTATTTTTTGGGCTCCAAAATCACTGCAGATGGTGACTGCAGCCATGAAATTAAGACACTTACTCCTTGGAAGAAAAGTTATGACCAACCTAGATAGCATATTCAAAAGCAGAGACATTACTTTGCTGACTAAGGTCCGTCTAGTCAAAGCTATGGTTTTTCCTGTGGTCATGTATGGATGTGAGAGTTGGACTGTGAAGAAGGCTGAGCGCCAAAGAATTAATGCTTTTGAACTGTGGTGTTGGAGAAGACTCTTGAGAGTCACTTGGACTGCAAGGAGATCTAACCAATCCATTCTGAAGGAGATCAGCCCTGGGATTTCTTTGGAAGGAATGATGCTAAAGCTGAAACTCCAGTACTTTGGCCACCTCATGCGAAGAGTTGACTCATTGGAAAAGACTGATGCTGGGAGGGATTGCGGGCAGGAGGAGAAGGGGATGACAGGATGAGATGGCTGGATGGCATCACTGATTTGATAGACCTGAGTTTGAGTGAACTCCAGGAGTTGGTGATGGACAGGGAGGCCTGTCATGCTGGGATTCATGAGGTCGCAAAGAGTCAGACACGACTGAGTGACTGAACTGAACTGATGTTTGTTTATACTTTACTGAAACACATTATAAATAAATGTAACTAAGAATATTAAATTACTATTTGCCTAGAGAAGACTGACACAAAATGGACTGACAAAGGAGTAGCAGTCAATCTTTTAAATTGCTTCCTACCCTGACAAGTAGTTTCTGCCAACCCCTTTAAGAGTAAAATGGAAGAACCAGACAAAGGAAGTAAATTGCACCAATAACATTTCCTGGCTGTCATGAAATAAGGATATCCACTTAAATCTGAATTTCTTTACATATTTAACAAGTTAGAGAACAAATAAAATTATTCATAAACCACTTATACTAGATATATAGATTTAAATGTACATTAAGAAATAAACATCTCAAATCAGTGGAACCAGCTCTGGGAATCATTCCAGAGGGAGAGTCAGATGTGGAAAAAATGTGTGTGACAGGAAACAGAGTACAGTGCCAAGAGACAGGACCCCATTATATGAAGAACAGAGATAAAGGCTGAGACCTGATGATACACAGCAAGCGCTGCAAGGGTACCACAGGCCCAGAGATGGCAGTCTTAAGATGGACCACCTACAGAGAGGGAAGCCCTTTGGAAGGGGAAGGCATTTTGGTGGTGGGTGGTGGTGGAGGATGAGGTGGAGTGGGATGATGTTAAAGGAAGCAGGGAGCTGAAATTAAAGATCTTACACTATAAGACAGTATTTCTGAACTGAAAGACACAGCAAGTGGCTCCATCTACTCCCAACTGGGCCAACTGTTAAAAAAATCCCTATTTCATTGTACCTGTAGAATAGGAAGTGCTTGAACTAAGGAGAACTTCCCTACATAGAATTTTATGCTTGATGAGCCAGGAGAACACTTTCCATTTAATAATTTAAAAGCTGTAAAACTGTGATTGCCTTAAATGTTTTGTTTTGTTTTCTTCCTCATTTCTTTTAGGAAAGAGGTATACAAAGGGTTATATACTAATGTAAATATTTGGTTATATAGACTAAAAAAAAAAAAAAATTAGGTTTACTTCCCCGCCCTCCCCGGTTTTATCTTGAAAATTTGTGTACTCAGAGCAAAGTTGGAAATAATAATATGACAAATGTATTTTCCATTTAAATTAAACTATTGTTAACTTTTTGCCAATTTACTTTCTTTCTCTCACTCTGTGTATCTCTACATATTCACAATTTTACATCTGCATATCTTTTCTAAAAGATAGTTTTTAAAACACTGACATAAAAAAGTTCAAATTCCCCTCTTCTGCACAAAAACTTTTGCCAGTTTTAAGGAAGACCTCTGTTTCACCCAGCCAAATTTCAGTATACAATAACAATTTTTACCTCTTGGACATGACTAAATAAAAAAATAATCAAAATTTCATACTCATCTGGGCTTTATAACTGAAAAAAAAAAAAAAGAGCAAACAATGCCATCTACATTGATACAACTTCCTGACCTAAAAATTCTTGGCAAGGAACACTGGATATTGATAAATAACTCATTAAACTAATAGAAAGGACAACTGCTAATATTAATAAACTAAATAACCACCTAATGTGATACCATGTCTAATAGAGAGATATATAAAATGGGTCAAAAGGAGGAATTTCTGGATCTGCTCTAGAAGAAAGACTGCAGGTGCTTTCAGTCTTGTCTACACACTCTGTCCTTCACTCCTCAGGTACCTTTTCAGCCCAAGGAGCAAATAGTTTGAATACTATTATTTTAAACCAACTGCAGGTCTCTGCCTTTTTGAAAGCATGGTGTTTTGACACTTCAAAATAGAGTAAGAAACTTTTTGTGAGGGAGAAATATCAGTATGCCTTACAAGATGGAGAAGAGTTTGGAAACGAAAGCAAATCTTGTCAACTCTATATTTATGACAAAATAATTTAGCTTCACTACATTAGTCAATGTGTATCTGACAAATATTTTTAAATAGAAGTTCTCTAAAAAATGTATCACACAAAATTTTCACATATTTGCAGTTTTTATGCTGCAATAACTGAGCTTAAGAATTGATGCTTTTGAACTGTGGTGTTGGAGAAGACTCTTGAAAGTCTCCTGGACTGCAAGGAGATCCAACCAGTCCATCCTAAAGGAGATCAGTCCCGGGTGTTCATTGGAAGGATTGATGTTAAGCTGAAACTCCAATACTTTGGCCACCTGATGTGAAAAGCTGACTCATTTGAAAAGACCCTAATGCTGGGAAATATTGAAGGCAGGAGGAGAAGGGGACGACAGAGGACGTGATGGCTGGATGGCATCACCGACTCGACGGACATGAGTCTGGGTAAACTCCGGGAGTTGGTGATGGACAGGGAGGCCTGGTGTGCTGCTGTTCACGGGGTTGCAAACAGTCGGACACGACTGAGCGACTGAACTGCAGACTATACTATGATAAAAAGAGAAACTATCACAAAATGCTCAAGTGACAATGCATCAAATTTCATTTGATGTAACATTTTTAAAATTGTAAGAATATCAGATCTTATTTCAAATGCTAAGTCAAAATGACAATACTGTCAACAACAAAAAAGAGGGAGAGAGATAAAGCAGTGATTTTGCTTGAATAAAAAAAATCATGAGACATGAAGAACTCTGTACCTTTATGTGGGTTTTCAAACTCTTCAGATAAGAGGTGATAGCAGCAACCCACACTGCAAATTCCTTTGACTTCAGACTTGGAAGTGAATATTCGCAGAGTATTTGGAGCAAGATCACCACAAGTATGTAGACCTACCATCAAACAATCCTTAAAAGACAAGAAGAAAAGAAATGCTGGAAATTAAAAGGAGGGGTAAAACACATTTCAGGTGAAGACTGTATATGTTTATCAGAATGCAGAGCTTTAAAAATGCAGAGCTGACTAGAAAGTATCGTATGTCCCATTTTCATAACATAATTATTTCCCTTATAGGTAAAATGATTGTGATCTTTTATCAAAACTGACATACTTCTGAGTTGATTTTCTAATGCTTTTTGTTACTTGTCCATTTTACTTTTCTCTGGTCTCTTTCACAATTAATATTTGCTTAACAACTAGACAAAATAAAAGCTGACTTGACCAATCAAATGTAGGCAGTGTTATTAGGACAAACTTGTGATTTGAGATACATTAATATCTTAACAGTCAATTTTTAAATTGCACTTCACCATTCAAAACTTATAAAACCTGCCATACAAAAGAAATTCAAAAGAAATTAAGCCTTGCTAAGTTGGCATTTCTACTCCAACATCAAAAAAGTTTACTTAGTTTACTCATTACACCAAATATGACAATATTAATTCCAAATAAAAAATGTTGCTCTTAGTTTTATAATGTGAATTACGTAAAATTCCTTTGGAACGTTTCTCCAAATTACTTAAAGCCTAATTTAAATGCATACAGAGTGGTTACACTGGCACGCACTCAAAAGAATTTTAATCAGTATGCTATTTAACTCTTCAGTTGCATAATTTCATCATCTGTAAAATGAAGCCAATAATAGTATCTCATCTCAATAGGCTGTTGCAAGACTTTAATAAGTTAATACTTGTAAGTGATTTAGTATAATCTCTGGCACATGATAACATTTAGTAAATGTTCTATATTCTTATCAATATCAGGTTATTATAAATATGATGCATATTATAAATATTTAAAATAAGACATTAAGTTGTGAATCAAATATATTATTATGACTATTTTAAGAACAAATACAACTACTTCATTTGAGTTATTTTACAAAAACTAATGCTTTAGTTCATATAATCTAGATATGTGTGTGATTGCTGCAATCATGTCTGACTCATTGGGACTCATGGACCATAGCCCTCCAGACTCCTCTGTCCATGCGATTCTCCAGGCAAGAACACTGGAGTGGGTAGCCATTCCCTTCTCTAGGAGATCTTACTGACCCAGAGATCGAACCCAGGTTTCTTGCATTGCAGGCAGGGCTGAAGTCTAACCTTTCTAAAGAAAAGAATTGTACCTGTACACTGCTTTGGCCAGATAAAATATTCAGTTGCTTCAATCGTTATTCTCTTCAAAGCACATTTTATGGAATGTTGTGCAATTATTTTGCTTTTCTCAGTGATTAGACAGCTTGGGTAGGTTCTACTTAGATGTATGTTATAAATAATAAGGAATTCAGAGAGAAAGGGTTTATTGCTAATTAAGGGTAGATCATAGAGGTACAAATCTCTCTTTTTAAGCTTAGCACTCCCTAAAGACAACACAATAACATTTACCCTCATTCTTTACTGTATTCATTATACCTGATTGGTTAATAATATCAGCAGGTGGCAAACAAAAATCTGCAATTAGCACAGTATCCTAATAGCAAAATATTTAAGAACTGCATGTGTGTTGTGCGATGGGGAATGGAAAGGATAAGAGGTATTGGTCAATTTTGGTTATTAAATTACTGTTTCACTAAGGACCTAAGAAACAATGTTTCAGCATATATTTTATCAGCAAATTATTATAAAAGATTGCATACAGTTTTGATCGTATACTTTTCAGATGACTCTTAAAAGCAAAAATAAATGGTAATAAGCACTAAAAGTATATATATTTTGAAGTCAAATTAAAGTAATTGGGGTTGTTTAAGCCCAACAGAAGGTTAAGCTGTAACTTAATTACTGATTTCATATATAGGAAAAACAATTAATGAGGATTAACCAGTTTTCTACAATTAGTGAAATACAAAAATACATGGGAAAGAGAAAAAATCTTCACTCTAAAATGACAAAGTACTAAAACACTGGTCAGCAACCAAACAAGGATTTAAATTTATAAAGAATTCTAGGATCTTTTGTTTATTCATTCTTTAGGGAAGACTTTTCAAAAAATGTAACAAGAGTAGAATATCATAACTTCAAAGGCTACCTTGATTTCTAAACAATGAGTTAGGCCAAATGATTTCTAGAAACTCCTCTAATACTGTTTTAACATACAATGCTGCCTTTGTTTAAGATACATTGTCTCAAACATTATATGACTCAACATACTTGTAGTTTAAAAAAAGTTCAACATTTTTTAAGAATTCAGAAGCTACTCTTGCTCAATAAAACTGGAATCCTGGTTACCAAATCTAACATTAAACATAATGTTGCCCATGTGCTCATGCTTAGTCATGTCAGACTCTTTGCGACCCCATGGACTGTAGCCCTCCAGGCTCCCCTGTTCATGGGGATACTCCAGGCAAGAATACTGGACTGGGTTGCCATGCCCTCCTCTAGGGTTCTTCCTAACCCAGGGATCAAACCCATGTCTCCTGCATTGCAGGTGGATTCTTTACCATCTGAGCCACCAAAGAAGCCCAAGAATATTAGAGTGGGTAATCTATCCTTTCGCCAGGGAACTTTCCAACCCAGGAACTGAACCAGGTCTCCTGTGTTGCAAGCAGATTCTTTACCAGCTGAGATACCAGGGAAGCCCAATATTGCCCTAGATACATCTTTACTCCAAATGTAAATGAAGTGTAAGAATTTTCTTGGAGTGAAATTTGAAAAATCCATCAATTACATAATGAGAACTTATCTAACTAGCTTCTGTATTTGTACTTATGTTTAATTCAGGATTAAAAATGAGGGGAGGGCAAGGGCACCCCATTCTGGAAAACTATGATTGTCAGATTTGTATTCTTATCAGATTTCAGTATCTATGGAAATCATGAAAGCCTGAATATAATTTTATTTTCTTGGTTCTTCAATTTAATGTAATCAAACAAGATATGCAGCTTAAGTAAGCTAATATTAAAATTTAATTCTATGTTTTAGGGCCTTTACATAAATCAAATTACAGAATTCAAAACTGAAATCACCTCCAGATCTTTAATAATATCATGTAGTTCCGAATCAGCAGTGATAATAGATGTTAAAGGTGAATATATATTTGATTCATTTGACTTCGAAGTAATTTTTCTTCTCTCTTTACTTGCTTCAGACATTTTTCTCTTAGGTATTTGGGATGAGGAATTAGGTTCTATGGCATTAACAGGCAAAAGTTCTCTAAGAGAAAAGGCATTTTCAAAACACAAATTTTCCTCTCGGTGTGAATAAACCTTTAGGTTTTCCATTTGTCTTCTGATGTCAGAAATCACAGAACCTGAAAACTCTGATAAAAAGTCCGAGGTTGATGGCTTTTCTTGATTTGCATTACTGTTGGTACATATTCCCTCAATGTCTGCTTTACATTTAGTTTCATCTTGCACTTTCCTTTCTTTCGTTGTTTGTAATGCCAGTCCACTGACATCTGGCTTTGACCGCCTATGATAGACTTTCCAATGTTTCTTCAGTTTCCTGTTTCTCTCCTCAGCTCCACGAGTATTTGAGGAATCGATTCCATAAACTTTTAAGCCGTACTTTAAGGACAAAAAGGAGCTTAGGTAGCCTTTTCCAGAACCCAGGTCAATTATCTAAAGAAAATCAGAATGAATTAAAGGGATTTCAGTTAGATGATAATAGCAATCTCAATTTTTTTAAGCAAATAAATAGATAGTTATAAAATTTATACAATGTGTTATGCTTTACTCTATTTTAATTTTTGACCCCATTAAAAACAAATAACTCATTTTTATTCACTATTTTAAGAGAAGTTCTAAGCAGCATAATAATGTCAAGAAAAAGATGTAAAAGATGAATATTGAAAATAAAATTGTCTTTCTTCACTAGAACATTTAGGTGTGACCTAAATCAAAGCCCTTATGAATATTCAGTGGAAATGACAAATAGATTGAAGGAGTTAGACCTGGTAGACACAAGGTCTGAAGAACTATGGACAGATGTTCCTAATATTGTATTGACCAAAACCATCCTCAAGAAAAAGAAATGCAAGAAGGCAAAGTGGTTGTCTGGGAAGACTTTACAAATAGCTGAGAAGAGATGAGAAGTGAAAGGCAAGGGAGAAAAGGAAGGATATACCCAACTGAATGTACAGTTCCAGAGAACAGCAAGGAAAGAAAGCCTTCTTAAGTGAAAAATGCAAAGAATTAGAGGAAAACAACAGAATGGGAAAGACCAGAGATCTCTTAAAGAAAACTGGATATACAAGGCAACATTTCAAGAAAAGATGGGCACAATAAAGGACAGAAATGACAAAGACTTAACAGAAGCAGAAGAGAATAAGTAGATGTGGCGAGAATACAACAGAAACTATACAAAAAAAGGTCTAAATACCCAGATAACCATGATGGTGTGGTCACTCACCTAGAGCCAGACATCCTTGAGTGTGAATTCAAGTGGGCCTTAGGAAGCATTATTACGAACAAAACTAGTGGAGATGATGGAATTCCAGTTGAGCTATTTCAAATATGAAAAGATGATGCTGTTAAAGTGCTGTGCTCAATATGTCAGCAAATTTTGAAAACTCAGCAGTGGCCATAAGACTGGAAAGTTTGTTTTCATTCCAATCAATGTCAAAGAATGTTTAAACTACCATACAATTGCACTCATTTCACATGCTAGCAAGGTAATGATTAAAATCCTTCAAGCTAGGCTTCAATAGTATGTGAACTGAGAACTTCCAAATGTATAAGCTGGATTTAGAAAAGGCAGAGGAACCAGAAACCAAATAGCCAACATCCATCAGATCAGAGGAAAAACAAAGGAAGCTCCAGAATACAACTACTTTTGCTTTATTGACTACACTAAAGCCTTTGACTGTGTGGATCACAACAAACTGTGGAAAATTTTCAAAGAGACAGGAATACCAGACCACCTTACCTGGATCCTGAGAAACCTGTATGCAGGACAAGAAGCAACAGTTAGACCCTGATATCAAACAACGGACTGGTTCAAAACTGGGAAAGGAATACGTTACGACGGTATATTTTCACCCTGCATTTAACTTATTATGCAGAGTAAATCATGCAAAATGCCAGGGCGGGGGGATGACTAACAAGCTGGAATCAAGATTGCCAGGAGAAATATCAACAATCTCAGATATGCCAATGATACCACTCTAATGGCAGATAGCAAAGAATAACTAAATTAGAGCCTCTTGATGAGTGTGAAAGAGGAGAATGAAAAAGCTGGCTTAAAACTCAACATTCAAAAAACTAAGATCATGGCAGCTGGTCCCATCACTTCATGGCAAATAGAGGGGGAACAATGGAAAAGTTACAGACTTTATCTTCTTGGGCTCCAAAATCACTGTGGACAGTGACTGCAACCATGAAATAAAAAATGCTTGCTCCTTGGAAGAAAAGTTACGACAAACCTAGAGAGTGTATTATAAAGCAGAGACGAGGAGGAGAAGATGGCGGAGCAATAGGATGGGGAGACCACTTTTTCCCTCACAAATTCATCAAAAGAACATTTCAACACTGAGTAAACTTCACAAAACAACTTCTGAATGCTGGCAGAGGACATCAGGCACCCAGAAAAGCAGATTATTGTCTTCAAAAACAGGTAGGAAAAGTATAAAAGACGGAAGAAAGAGACAAAAGAGGTAGGGAGGGAGCTCCGTCCTGGGAAGGGAGTCTTAAAAAAAAAGAGAAGTTTCCAAACACCAGGAAACACTCCCGCGGCCGAGTCTGTGGCGAGCCTTGGAAGCACAGAGGGCAACATAACAGGGAGGAAAAATAAATAAATAATTAAAAGCAACAGATTACGAGCCCAATGGTAACTCCCCCAGCGGAGAAGCAGCACAGATGCCTGCATCTGCCACTAGCAAGCGGGGGCTGGGCAGGGAGGCACAGGCTGCAGTGCTTTTCAAGAATCGGGCTGGAATGCCCCATCGTAACCAGAGCGAACTAACTTGGGCTAGCAAACCAGATTGTCGGATAGCTACCGCGTGAACAGCTCTAACATAAGACACCACCAGGACCACGCACAGAACAAAGGATGGAGCAGAATTAGCCCGCTGCAGACCAACCCCCTCCGGTGACTGGCAGCCAGAGCCGGAAGGGCTGGAAGAGGGCAATCGCAGCCCCAGAAAAACTTCCAAACTGCAAGCAAGCTTCTTTGCTAACTAAGACTTCTTGGGGTTCTGGACAGTCACCATCTGCCTAATAAGGGGCACGAGTTATACACCCAGAAAACTGAGCAGCAGGGTCGGGAAAGGCGATAAGTCGCAGTGACTGCGCTCGCAAAACTCCTGAGCTGCTTGGACCTGGGAAGGGCACAAAACACAGGCCCAACTGAGTCTGTGCCTCGGAGGACTACGTGAGTGCCTGAGCTTGAGTGGCTTAGACTGGGGAGGTGCATGCAGCCTCAGACGGTTCCTGGCAGAGCAACGTAGAGCCTGAGCAGTGTGCGCCGTGAGCGGGGACAGGCCTAGCGGAGCTGAGACACTACAAACACATGCCAGTGTTATTTGTTTGCAGCATCCCTCCCTCCCCACAGCACGACTGAACAAGTGAGCCTAAAAAAAAAAAAAAAAAAACTGTCCACCACTATCCCCCTTGTGTCAGGGCGGAAAATAGACACTGAAGAGACCAGCAAACAGAAGAAGCTAAAACAGAGGGAACCGCCTTGGAAGTATAGATCTTAAGAAATATAAGTCAGACCAAGGAACTCTCCGAAAATGAACTGACCCCACACTGCTCACAACACCACCAGAGAAGTCCCAGATTTACCTTTACTATTTTTATGATCTTTCTTTTTTTGTTGTTTTTGTTTTTTCTTTTTTTATTTTATTTTAACATTTTTTAATTTTTAAGTTCTTAAAGCAAATGCCATATATATTTTTTGTGTGGTTGTTGTTTTTTTAATAATTCATGTGACTTTGGTTTTTTTTTTTTCCTTTCTTCTTCTTTTCTTTAATATTGTATTTTTGAAAATCCAACCTCTACTATAGATTTTGAATCTTTGCTTTTTGGTATTTGTTATCAATTTTGTACCTATAAAAATCCAATCTTCAGTACCCATTTTTACCTGAGAGTGAGATTACCGGCTTGACCACTCTCTCCTCCTTTGAACTCTCCTTTGTCTCCACCAGGTTGCCTCTGTCCCCTCCTTCCTCCTTCTTTTCTCTACCCAACTCTGTGAATCTCTGCATGTTCCAGATGGTGGAGAACACTTAGGGAACTGTTTACTGGCTGGATCTGTCTCTCTTCTTTTCATTTCCCTCTTTTACCCTCCTGGCCACCTCTGTCTCCTTCCTCCCTCTCCTCTTCTCTGTATAACTCCGTGAACATCTCTGAGCGGTCCAGACTGTGGAGCGCACATAAGGAAGTGATTACTGCTGAGCTTGCTCTCTCCTCTTCTAATCCTACCTCATCTCATTCCAGTCACCTCTAACTCCCCCCTCCCTCTTCTCTTCTCCACGTAACTCAGTGAGCCTCTCTGGGTGTCCCTCAATGTGGAGAAACTTTTCATTTCTAACCTAGATGTTTTATCATTAGTGCTATACAGATGGAGAAGTCTTGAAGCTACTGGAAAAATAAAACTGAAAACAAGAAGCAGGAGACTTAAGTCCAAATCCTGAGAACATCAGAGAACTCCTGACTCCAGGGAACATTAAAAGATAGGAGCTCATCAAACGCCTCTATACCTACACTGAAACCAAGCACCACCCAAGGGCCAACAAGTTCCAGAGCAAGACATACCATGCAAATTCTCCAGCAACACAGGAACACACCCCTGAGCTTCAAAATACGGGCAGCTCAAATTACTCCAAAACCATTAAGATCTCATAACTCATTACTGGACATCATTGCACTCCAGAGAAAAGAAATCCAGCTCCACCCATCAGAACTCAAACACAAGCTTCCCTAACCAAGAAACCTTGACAAGCCACTGATACAACCCCATCCACAGTGAGGAAGCTCCATAATAAAGAGAACTCCACAAATTGCCAGAATACAGAAAGGCCACCACAAACGCAGTAATATAACCAAGATGAAGAGACAGAGGAATACCCAGCAGGTAAAGGAACAGGAGAAATGCCCACCAAACCAAACAAAAGAGGAAGAGATAGGGAATCTACCTGAGAAAGAATTCCGAATAATGATAGTGAAAATGATCCAAAATCTTGAAATCAAAATGGAATCACAGATAAATAGTCTGGAGACAAGGATTGAGAAGATGCAAGAAAAGTTTAACAAGGACCTAGAAGAAATAAAAAAGAGTCAGTATATAATGAATAATGCAATAAATGAGATCAGAAACACTCTGGAGGCAACAAATAGTAGAATAACAGAGGCAGAAGATAGGATTAGTGAAATAGAAGATAGAATGGTAGAAATAAATGAATCAGAGAGGAAAAAAGAAAAACGAATTAAAAGAAATGAGGACAATCTCAGAGACCTCCAGGACGGTATGAAACGCTCCAACATTCGAATTATAGGAGTCCCAGAAGAAGAAGACAGAAAGAAAGATCATGAGAAAATACTTGGGGAGATAATAGTTGAAAACTTCCCTAAAATGGGGAAGGAAATAATCACCCAAGTCCAAGAAACCCAGAGAGTCCCAAACAGGATAAACCCAAGGCGAAACACCCTAAGACACATATTAATCAAATTAACAAAGATCAAACACAAAGAACAAATATGAAAAGCAGCAAGGGAAAAACAACAAATAACACACAAGGGGATTCCCATAAGGATAACAGCTGATCTTTCAATAGAAACTCTTAAAGCCAGGAGGGAATGGCAAGACATACTTAAAATGATGAAAGAAAATAACCTACAGCCCAGATTACTGTATCCAGCAAGGATCTCAGTCAAATATGAAGGAGAAATCAAAAGCTTTATAGACAAGCAAAAGCTGAGAGAATTCAGCACCACCAAACCAGCTCTCCAACAAATGCTAAAGGATATTCTCTAGACAGGAAACACAAAAAGGGTGTATAAACCCGAACCCAAAACAATAAAGTAAATGGCAATGGGATCATACTTATCAATAATTACCTTAAACGTAAATGGGTTGAATGCCCCAACCGAAAGACAAAGGCTGGCTGAATGGATACAAAAACAAGACCCCTATATATGTTGTCTACCAGAGACCCACCTCAAAACAAGGGACACAAACAGACAAAGTAAACGGCTGGAAAAAGATATTCCATGCAAATAGAGACCAAAAGAAAGCAGGAGTAGCTATACTCATTTATCAGATGAAATAGACTTTAAAACAAAGACTGTGAAAAGAGACAAAGAAGGACAGTACATATGATCAAATGATCAATCTAAGAAGAAGATATAACAATTATAAATATATATGCACCCAACATAGGAGCACCACAATATGTAAGACAAATGCTAACAAGTATGAAAGGGGAAATTAACAATAACACAATAATAGTGGGAGACTTTAATACCCCACTCACACCTATGGATACATCAACTAAACAGAAAATTAACAAAGAAATGCAAACTTTAAATGATACAACAGACCAGTTAGACCTAATTGATATCTGTAGGACATTTAACCCTAAAACAACGAATTTCACCTTTTTCTCAAGTGCTCACAGAAACTTCTCCAGGATAGATCACATCCTGGGCCATAAATCTAGCCTTGATAAATTCAAAAAAAATGAAATCATTCCAAGCATCTTTTCTGACCATAATGCAGTAAGATTAGATCTCAATTACAAGAGAACAACTATTAAAAATTCCAACATATGGAGGCTGAACAACATGCTTCTAAATAACCAACAAATCACAGAAGAAATCAAAAAAGAAATCAAAATATGCATAGAAATGAATGAAAATGAAAACACAACAACCCAAAACCTGTGGGACACTATAAAAGCAGTGCTAAGAGGAAAGTTCATAGCAATACAGGCATACCTCAAGAAACAAGAAAAAAGTCAAATAAATAACCTAACTCTACACCTAAGGCAACTAGAAAAGGAAGAAATGGAGAACCCCAGAGTTAGTAGAAGGAAAGAAATCTTGAAAATTAGGGCAGAAATAAATGCAAAAGAAACAAAAGAGACCATAGCAAAAATCAACAAAGCCAAAAGCTGGTTCTTTGAAAGGATAAATAAAACTGACAAACCATTAGTCAGACTCATCAAGAAACAAAGAGAGAAAAATAAAATCAATAAAATCAGAAATGAAAATGGAGAGATCACAACAGACAACACAGAAATACAAAGGATCATAAGAGACTACTATCAGCAATTATATGCCAATAAAATGGACAACGTGGAAGAAATGGACAAATTCTTAGAAAAGTACAACTTTCCAAAACTAAACCAGGAAGAAAAAGAAAATCTTAACAGACCCATCACAAGCACGGAAATCGAAACTGTAACCAGAAATCTTCCAGCAAACAAAAGCCCAGGTCCAGACGGCTTCACAGCTGAATTCTACCAAAAAGTTAGAGAAGAGCTAACACCTATCCGACTCGAACTCTTCCAGAAAATTGGAGAGGAAGGTAAACTTCCAAAGTCATTCCATGAGGCCACCATCACCCTAATACCAAAACCTGACAAAGGCCACAAGGAAAGAAAACTACAGGCCAATATCACTGATGAACATAGATGCAAAAATCCTTAACAAAATTCTAGCAATCAGAATCCAGCAACACATTAAATAGATCATACACCATGACCAAGTGGGCTTTATCCCAGGGATGCAAGGATTCTTCAATATCCTCAAATCAATCAATGTAATTCACCACATTAACAAACTGAAAAATAAAAGCCATATGGTTATCTCAATAGATGCAGAGAAAGCCTTTGACAAAATTCAACATCCATTTATGATAAAAACTCTCCAGAAAGCAGGAACAGAAGGAACATACCTCAACATAATAAAAGCTATATATGACAAACCCACAGCAAACATTATCCTCAATGGTGAAAAATTGAAAGCATTTCCCCTAAAATCAGGAACAAGACAAGGGTTCCCATTTTCACTGCTACTGTTCAACATAGTTCTGGACATTTTGGCCACAGCAATCAGAGCAGAAAAAGAAATAAAAGGAATCCAAATTGGAAAAGAAGAAGTAAAACTCTGCAGATGACATGATCCTCTACATAGAAAACCCTAAAGACTCCACCAGAAAATTACTAGAATTAATCAATGAATATAGTAAAGTTGCGGGATATAAAATCAATGCACAGAAATCCCTTGCATTCCTATAGACTGATAATGAGAAAGCAGAAAAAGAAATTAAGGAAACAATTCCATTCACCATTGCAATGAAAAGAATAAAATACTTGGGAATATATCTACCTAAAGAAACTAAAGACCTATATATGGAAAACTATAAAACACTGATGAAAGAAATCAAAGAGGACACTAATAGATGGAGAAATATACCATATTCATGGATCGGAAGAATCAATATAGTGAAAATGAGTATACTACCCAAAGCAATCTACAGATTCAATGTAATCCCTATCAAGCTACCAGCGGTATTTTTCACATAACTAGAACAAATAATTTCACAATTTGTATGGAAACACAAAAAACCTCGAATAGCCAAAGCAATCTTGAGAAAGAAGAATGGAACTGGAGGAATCAACCTGCCTGACTTCAGGCTCTACTACAAAGCCACAGTCATCAGACAGTATGGTACTGGGACAAAGACAGAAATATAGATCGATGGAACAAAATAGAAAGCCCAGAGATAAATGCACACACCTATGGACACCTTATCTTTGACAAAGGAGGCAAGAATATACAATGGATTAAAGACAATCTCTTTAACAAGTGGTGCTGGGAAAACTGGTCAACCACTTGTAAAAGAATGAAACTAGAACACTTGCTAACACCATACACAAAAAATAAACTCAAAATGGATTAAAGATCTAAATGTAAGACCAGAAACTATAAAACTCCTAGAGGAGAATATAGGCAAAACACTCCAACATAAATCACAGCAGGATTCTCTATGATCCACCTCCCAGAATACTGGAAATAAAAGCAAAAATAAACAAATGGGATCTAATTAAAATAAAAGCTTCTGCACAACAAAGGAAGATATAAGCAAAGTGAAAAAACAGCCTTCAGAATGGGAGAAAATAATAGCAAATGAAGCAACTGACAAACAACTAATCTCAAAAATATACAAACAACTTATGCAGCTCAAGTCCAGAAAAATAAACAACCCAATCAAAAAATGGGCCAAAGAACTAAATAGACATTTCTCCAAAGAAGACATACAGATGGCTAACAAACACATGAAAAGATGCTCAACATCACTCATTATCAGAGAAATGCAAATCAAGACCACAATGAGGTACCATTTCACACCAGTCAGAATGGCTGCAATCCAAAAGTCCACAAGCAACAAATGCTGGAGAGGGTGTGGAGAAAAGGGAACCCTCTTACACTGTTGGTGGGAATGCAAACTAGTACAACCACTATGGAGAACAGTGTGGAGATTCCTTAAAAAACTGGAAATAGAACTCCCTTATGACCCAGCAATCCCACTGCTGGGCATAGACATCAAGGAAACCAGAATTGAAAGAGACACATGTACCCCAATGTTCATCACAGCACTGTTTATAATAGCCAGGACACGGAAGCAACCTAGATGTCCATCAGCAGATGAATGGATAAGAAAGCTGTGGTACATATACACTATGGAGTATTACTCAGCCATTAAAAAGAATACATTTGAATCAGTTCTGATGAGATGGATGAAACTGGAGCCGATTATACAGAGTGAAGTAAGCCAGAAAGAAAAACACCAATATACTATACTAACACATATATATGGAATTTAGAAAGATGGTAATGATAACCCTACATGCGAGACAGCGCAAGAGACACAGATGTAAAGAACAGACTTTTGGACTCTGTGGGAGAGGGAGAGGGTGGGATGATTTGGGAGAATGGCATTGAAACATGTATACTATCATGTAAGAAACGAATCGTTAGTCTAGGTTCGATACAGGATACAGGATGCTTGGGGCTGGTGCACTGGGATGACCCAGAGAGATGATATGGGGAGGGTGGTGGGAGGGGGGTTCAGGGTTGGGAACTCATGTACATCTGTGGTGGATTCATGTCAATGTATGGCAAAACCAATACAGTATTGTTAAGTAAAAAATAAAATTTAAATTAAAAAAAATAAATGCATTAAGCAAAAAAAAAAAAAAAAAAAAAGGCAGAGACATCACTTGGCCCACAACGATCTGTATAGTGAAAACTATGGTTTTTCCAGTAGTCATGTATGAATGTGAGAGATGGACCGTAAAGAAGGCTGAGAGCTGAGGAATTAATGCTTTTGAACTGTGGTGCTAGAGAAGACTCTTGAGAATCTTGAGAGTCCCTCGGATAGCAAGAAGATCAATTCTAAAAGAAATCAACACTGAATATTCACTGGAAGGACTGATGCTGAAGCTGAAGTTCCAGTATTCTGACCACCTGATTCAAAGAGCTGACTCACTGGAAAAGACCCTGATGCTGGGGAAATCTGAGGCAGGAGGAGAAGGAAGCAACAGAGGATGAGATGGTTGGATGGCATCACTGGTTCAATGAATGAGTTTCAGCAAACTCTGGGAGATGGTGAAGGACAAGGAGGCCTGGCGTGCTGCTGCCCACGGGGTCACAATGAGACACAACTGAGCGACTGAACAACAATGTGAAACATGCTATTTCAAGTTTTTTCTCTGCACTTTAGAAATTAATGTTTTATCAATTTAAAATTTATTATATAATATTTCATATAAATAAATAAGTATACTCAAAATGAAAAGATATAAAGGACAACAACAAATACCCATCAAAGATTTAAGTATAAGTGATTTATTTGGGAGGTGAAGAAAACACTGATAGGGAAACAGAGAAGAAAAAAAGAGAAAGGAAGGCAGCCCAACAAAAGGTGTGTTTGTGGGCAAAATATGACTTTAGAACAACCTGGGTTTAATCCCACTGGAAAACTCCGACAGCCAGTGTAGAACACATACCTCAGAGTCAAGCCACCTGGGAAGTCTGGGAGTTGATGTATTTGTTTACTAACTTGTATTAGTCATTAATTCAAGGATGCACACAGGGAGGAATTAATCCCCAGAATGTGTATGCAGGCAGTGCCATACTTCAGCACACAGAGAAAACTCCACAAGGAAAGAAATACAGCAGTTGCCAGGACAGAAAGTAGCTGGGCCACCATGATGTGGTAAGGCCCAATAGTATTTGAATAAGGCATCCAGTAGCAGCTGCTATATCCATGAAGCCACCAGCCAACCTAGGGATGGTTATGTTAGTCATTACATTCCATATAACTGTGTTCCTTTCCATATCCTATCTCCCTGCTTCCCCTACCAGAGGTAACAACTATTATCAGATTATTGTCTATGATTCCCTTGCTTCTTTAATGTTTTTTTGCATTTTTTTTTTTTTTTGCATTATATGCAGAGTACATCATGAGAAATGCTGGACTGGAAGAAGCAAAAGCTGGAATCAAGATTGCTGGGAGAAACATCAATAACCTCAGATATGCAGATGACACCACCCTTATGGCAGAAAGTGAAGAGGAGCTAAAAAGCCTCTTGATGAAAGTGAAAGAGGAGAGTGAAAAAGTTGGCTTAAAGCTCAACATTCAAAAAACGAAGATCATGGCATCTGGTCCCATCACTTCATAGGAAATAGATGGGGAAACAGTGGAAAAAGTGTCAGACTTTATTTTTCTGGGCTCCAAAATCACTGCAGATGTGACTGCAGCCATGAAATTAAAAGACGCTTACTTCTTGGAAGAAAGGTTATGAGCAACCTAGATAGTATAGTCAAAAGCAGAGACATTACTTTGCCAACAAAGGTCCGTCTAGTCAAGGCTATGGTTTTTCCAGTGGTCATGTATGGATGTGAGAGTTGGACTGTGAAGAAGGATGAGCGCTGAAGAACTGATGCTTTTGAACTGTGGTGTTGGAGAAGACTCTTGAGAGTCCCTTGGACTGCAAGGAGATCCAACCAGTCCATTCTAAAGGAGATCAACCCTGGGATTTCTTTGGAAGGAATGATGCTAAAGCTGAAAGTCCAGTACTTTGGCCACCTCATGCAAAGAGTTGACTCATTGGAAAAGACTTTGATGCTGGGAAGGATTGGGGGCAGGAGGAGAAGAGGACGACAGAGGATGAGATGGCTGACTCAATGGATGCGAGTCTGAGTGAACTCTGGGGGTTGGTGATGGACAGGGAGGCCTGGCGTGCTGCAATTCATGGGTTTGCAAAGGGTTGGACACGACTGAGCGACTGATCTGATCTTCTTTAACAGCTTTTGAAAAATGGTACCATAAAATATGTAGTCATCAGTAAATTGCTTATTTTTCCCATTCATTTGTATGCTTCTAATACTCCTTCATATGTTATACACAGCAGCAGCTGGTTATGTTTTACTGTGTACTTGCCCCCTTTACTCTGGTTGTGTATCACCATCATGGTGAGCCTGCTACTGATCCTGACAGGTACTGCTTGGGCATGACAAATGGAGAAAAGGTTGAAAGCTACTGCCTCAGCTCTTGCCTTAGTTCCTACCCCCTCAAGATCTATGTTGCCATAAGTGGTTCTGCAAGCCTGGCTCAAGCGGTAATCATTTTCTAACCATCCTCAAACTCTCTAGAAGTCTGGATGAATACATGGAAAAGATTCTAAGGCCTCTTAAACACTGAAGAAGGGAAAGTCCTCCATGACCCCGACAGACGTTCTTGTAGGGATAAGAAAAATGACTATTTTTATAGGTCAATATAGGCGAGTCACTGATTTTATTTTAGCATCTGTTTTCAGACATTACTTTCACAAAGGCTATTTTTGACAACAGGAATGCATTATGATTCTGATACCATGAAGGAATCCAGGTTTCTTTGTGTTACAATAATGAGGCAAATGCCCCCGACCACAGCTTAGTACCCCAGGTCCTTGGGAACACCTAGTGTAAACAATTCTGCAGGTAGTCATCTTCATAATGTTGTTTCAAGGTAGAATTACAACATAAGAAAATTACCATAGCTTCGATCCACTCTGAAAAGAGTGAAATTTGTAGCAAAATATTAATAGCCGTATCTTCTTTTTAGTACAGATGTTAGAGTTGGACCATAAGGAAGGCTGAGCTGAAGAAGTGATGTTTTTGAAATGTGGTGTTGGAGAACACTCTTGAGAATCCCTCGGACTGCAAGGAGATCCAACCAGTCCATCCTAAAGGAAATCAACCCTGAATATTCACTGAAAGGACTGATGCTGATAATGAAGCTGAAGTGCCAATACTCTGGCCACCTGGTGTGCAGAGCTGACTCATTAGAAAAGACCCTGATGCTGAAGAAGATTGAAGGCAAGAAGAGGAGATGTATAATTGCAGTGTGTTGGGTAGTGAAAGCATATTTAAAGGATCAGAAATGATGTGACGTATCTCACATTAACTATTACTTAACGACGTTTTAAAGACTAGATGAGGACAGTAGAAAAGGAAATTTTAATGTTACCCCCCAAAACAGTAATAATTTTAACACGAGAATATATAGGGAAAATACTCTTATTACCTGCTTTATTCCACAGTATTCAGCAATACTGCTGATGAGTTCTGACATTGCCTGAACTTCGTGAGATTTTTTCAAATTCATAAACTCATCAAGTTTCACATTCTCATCTGAACAAAAATAAAACAAAATTAACATATTGCTACTAAAGAGATAAAATGTGATAATCATCAGCTAATGATCATGTTTTCTGTAAGTAAATATAAAAATAATACAGAGATCCTATTGTGGTTTCTGTATGATAGATATCTACTAGTTTAACTATTATGAATCAAATTTGAATTAATAAAATGAAAAAGACTCATATAACATTATTAAAAATGTTCCTTGAAATATAAAACAACTGCAAAGGAAAAGACTGATAACTAGTCTACAATGCAGGAAAAAAAATGTGGAGATTTATAACTAAGTTGTTTGTTTAATATGGTGCATAAGAAAATCAATTCATTTAGAATAGATAAGTCTACCAGGGCTCATGATACAAGGTCTAACAAATTAAGAACATGTTGGAAATATAGACATATATGAATAGTACATTACTTCTAAATGCCTAAAAAACATACATACACACACAAACACACCTACCAGTTTTCTGTTTTTGATTTCCATGAAGGGCCACAAGCAGTTGATCAAAAGGAGTACATATCCCCAAGTTTTGTACAGAATAACACTTTGCAGCCAGAGCAAACGCTTCCACATTCACCAGCTTTTGGGACATTTCACAAAATATTTTTGGAAAATCAGTAACTTCTAAAAAAATCAAGACAAAAAGAGAAATGTTGGCAACAAAATAAGCAATTACTAGCTAAATGGTTGGAGATTTAAAAAACAATCAATGAAGAACAAATACTGTATATTAATTCATATATATGGAATCTAGAAAGATGGCACTGATGAACCAACTTGCCGGGCAGCAATGGAAACACAGACAGAAAACAGACTTGGGGACACAGGGGCAGGGGAAGGAGAAGGTTTGCACTCCCTCACAAACAGAGAGTAGCATGAAAACATATACTCTACCATATGTAAAACAGATGGCCAGAGAGAATCTGCTGTATGACACAGGAAACTCAAATTGGGGCTCTCTAAAAACCTAAAGGACTGGGAAGGGGCAATAGGTGGGAAGGAAGGGACATATACTTGTTGCTGTTTGGTCACTCAGTTGTGTCTGACTCTATGCTACTCCATGGACTGCAGCACACCAGGCTTCCCAGTCCTTCACAATCTTCTGGAGCTTGCTCAAACTCATGTCCATTCAGTCGGTGATGCCATTCAAACATCTTGTCCTGTGTCATCTCCTTCTCTTCTTGCCTTCAATCTTCTTCAGCATCAGGGTCTTTTCTAATGAGTCAGCTCTGCACACCAGGTGACCAAAGTATTGGCACTTCAGCTTCATTATCAGCATCAGTCCTTTCAGTGAATATTCAGGGTTGATTTCCTTTAGGATGGACTGGTTGGATCTCCTTGCAGTCCAAGGGATTCTCAAGAGTCTTCTCCAATACCACATTTCAAAAACATCACTTCTTCAGCTCAGCCTTCCTTATGGTCCAACTCTAACATCTCTACATGACTACTGGAAAAACCATAGCTTTGACTAGACAGATCTTTGCTGCAAAGTAATGTCTCTGATCCTTAACATGCTGTCTAGGTTTGTCACAGCTTTTCTTCCAAGGAGCAAGCGTCTTTTAATTTCATGACTGTAGTCACTGTCCACAGTGATTTTGGAGCCTAGAAAAGTCTCTCACTGTTTCCATTGTTTCCCAATCTATTTGTCGTAAGTCATGGGACTGGATGCCATGATCTTCGTTTTTTGAATGTTGAGTTTTAAGCCAGCTTTTTCACTCTCTTCTTTCACCTTCATCATGAGGCTCTTTAGTTTCTCTTTTCTTTCTGCCATAAAGGTGGTGTCATCAAATATGTGAGGTTATTGATATTTCTTCTGCCAATCTTGATCCCAGCTTGTGCTTCATCCAGCCTGGCATTTTGCATCATGTACTCTGCATATAAGTTAAATAAGCACAGTGACAATATGCAGCCTTGATGTACTCCTTTCCCAGTTTTGAACCAGTCTGTTGTTCAAAATCAGGTTCTAACTGTTGCTTCTTGTCCTGCATACAGGTTTCTTAGGAGGTTTCTTAGGAGGCAGGTGGTCTGGTATTTCCATCTATTTAAGAATTTTCCACAGTTTGTTGAGATCCACACAGTCAAAGGCTTTAGCATAGTCAATGAAGCAGAGGTAGATGTCTTTCTGGAATTATCTTGCTTTTTCTCTGATCCAATGGATGTTGGTAATTTGATCTCTGGTTCCTCTCCCTTTTCTAAATCCAGTTTGGACATCTGGAAGTTCTTAGTTCACATACTTTTGAAGCCTAGTTTGCAGGATTTTGAGCATTACTTTGCTAGCATGTGAGATGAGTGCAATTGTGCAGTAGTTTGAACATTCCTTGGTGTTGCTCTTTTTTGGGACTGGAATGAAAACTGACCTTTTCCAATCCTGTGGCCACTGCTGAGTTTTCCAAGTTTGCTGGCATATTGAGTGCAGCACTTTCACAGCATCATCTTTCAGGATCTGAAATAGCTCAACTGCAATTCCATCACCGCCACTAGCTCTGTTCGTAGTGATGCTTCCTAAGGCCCACTTGACTTCGCATTCCTAGATGTCTGGCTCTAGGTGAGTGATCACACTATTATGTTTATCCTGGTATTAAGATCTTTTTCATATAGCTCTTCTGTGTATCGTTGTCATCTCTTCTTAATACCCTCTGCTTCTGTAGGTATATACCATTTCTGTCCTTTATTGAGCCCATCTTTGCATGAAATGTTCCCCTGCTGCTGCTGGTCTTTCCCATTCTATTGTTCTCCTCTACTTCTTTGCATTGATCACTTAGGACAGTTTTCTTATCTCTCCTTGCTATTCTTTGGAACTCTGCATTCAGATAGATATATCTTTCCCTTTCTCCTTTGCCTTTTGTTTCTTGTCTCTTCCCAGCTATTTGTAAGGCCTCCTCAGACAACCATTTTGCTTTTTTGCATTTCTTTTTCTTGAGGATTGTTTTGATCACCACCTCCTGCACAATGTCACGAACCTCTGTCCATAGTTTTTCAGGCACTCTGTCTACCAGATCTAATTCCTTGAATCTATTTGCCACTTTCACTGTATAATCATAAGGGATCTGACTTAGTCATACCTGAATGGTCCAGCAGTTTTCCCTACTTTCTTCAATCTAAGTCTGAATTTTGCAATAAGGAGTTCATGATCTGAGCCTCAGTCAGCCCTGGTCTTGTTCTTGCTGACGGTATAGAGCTTCTCCATTTATACCTATGGCTAATTCATGTTGATGTATGACAGAAACCAACACAACACTGTAAAGCAATTATCCTTTCATTAAAAATAAATAAATTTTTAAAAACTATAAAAAAATGAAAAACATTGATCTTACAACAAATTACATTTTCATTTTGGTGTGAATTTTGGCAATATCACTAACGGTTCCATTATATTTATTATTTAAACTATTAGCTATTTATTCGTAGCAGCTAGTTTTCTCGTAATACACTATACAAGTATATACTTAGATTCCACATATAATTTGGTATTTTTGTAGTTGATCTTTCAAAAACCAAGAAAAGAAAGAAGGAAAGAAAAACATTTAAAATCATGCTAAACTGAAATATGGTCATTAGATTTATGAATGATCCTGGCTGACATACAACCATATATTTAAAGAAGGTCAGTCCATCCAATGCCGTTACACCCTGTCCACACTGCAGGTGGAACAACAGCAATATTTTCAATGGTGAAAGTGAAAGTCACTCAGTCATATCTGATTCCTATGACCCTGTGGACTATACAGTCCATGGAGTTCTCCAGGCCAGAATACTGGAGTTGGTAGCCTTTCCCTTCTTCAGGGGATCTTCCCAAGCCAGAGATTGAACCCAGGTCTCCCGCATTGCAGGCAGATTCTTTACCAGCTGAGCCACAAGAGAAGCCCAAGAATACCTGAGTGGGTAGCCTATCCCTTTCCAGCGGAACTTTCCTACCCAGGAATGAAACTGGGGTCTCCTGCATTGCAGGCAGATTCTTTACCAACTGAACTATCAGGGAAGCCCTTCAATGGTATAAATGTTATTATAAAAAAGTCCCTGCACCCTGATTCACTGGACCATGGCGTGTTTGTATGTGTGTGCATGTGTTTGTTCAATAAACTCTCAATATAGTTCTAAAATTAATCAGGTTATGATTATGTGAAAACTGTTCATTTTCTTCCAATGTCAGTTTAAAGCAGACGTTGTCTAAGCTTCAGATAGAAACTACTGATAGCTGCCCAATGCTCACTGATTTAGCAGAGCGAACTACCACTCTTTAAACACCCTGCGTCACTCTCTGTGTGAGGATCATACACCCTGTTGAACTCAGATGTGGCTGCATCTCCCCAAGGTGAATGAACTATGCCATTTTCAGACAGAAGTTTTAAAAATATCAAAAGATTCACTATAGTTTCTTTGCCTAGAACTGTAATTGTTAAAACGTGTCAAAATACAACCTCCGTCAACCTGAGTCCCCAAGATATGACAACAAAGACATTGCTGCTGTCAAACTACAAGGAGCATGCAGTCAGCACACACGAAAAAGAAGCATCATTGTTTTCAGTCACTGAGTTTTTAGGTTCATTACTGCAGCGCAATCTTGCCTATTCTAATGAATATATATGGTATAGATTTGCTCTTAATTTTTCAGTTTCATTTGTCTATAGCCACTTTTAATGCATGTTAATTTATTTATCAAGGTTTTTTCAAAAAGGCATTCTGATTTGTAGGCAGTAGCTCAAAGAAACTCTTTGGATGGAGTAGTTCATTTTCAAGTCCATTTACCAAAAAAAAAATTTTAATAATCAAAAAATACATCTAGTAGTTAAATAAAATATTTAAAATGTTCACTTTACAAAAGCATGGTGCAATTTAGGGAACAACTTAGGTTCTACCAGACAAACTGCAATATATGCTATGAAATTTTTTTCTAGCATTGACGGTCCTCCAAAGTTACCTATGAAATTATAAAAACCTATTTAAACCCGAAAAGCAATGATGCTTCCTGGAAAAAGTTAAAAGCAAGAAAACTGATGAGGGTTTACAGAATGCTAACTAAAAACTACATGTTTAAGACAGTACTGTTTGAAAGTTAACTAAGTTGATAGTATTACTAGCAATATTTACTAAATTAACAAGGAAATTAGCAGAGATGTATAACCTCCATTTCTGAATCAATTAAGTAGAAATAAGATTACTACAAGTTTATTTTAAATACATGTTGTATATTATATAAAGTTCTTTGGACATTTTACAAACTGAATTTACTAATGCAGCCAAAAGTAATAAAATCTACATCACAATATTTAGGCATGATACAGTGGTGAAAACTCAGTCAACTATTAAGTGAGTCTCAGTTTTAAGGGCAGTCTCAACATCCCTACGTACCAGGGCTACAAATTCTTAGAGTGTGATAGAAATAAGAGCATTAAATCTCAGAGTGCAGAGGGACTATTAAAGTAGTCAGTTATTGGACAAGGTTGCCAACAGAAAGAAATGTGATGTTTCTGTTGGAAAAGTAAACGTTCAAAGCAATTTAACTACTGAATCAATCCTACTGAAAATATAAGAAAAAATTCCCATCCAAGTCAAATTAATGCTGTTAATTTGTTTTTAATTATAGGCCTCCTAGTAATTTCAGAAATTTGGAGATCCAAACTGCAAAGATACTATATTTTTATTAATTTACTTATATAAAAAAGATAGCATTCTGATTCAGTCCTGTTGTTTGAGGCTATACCAGTTTATTCAGATAATCTAGAAATCTGTGAAAAAATTTTTTTGAGTTACGAAAATAAAGCTTTTGTGACTTGTTTTCAAATGATCCAACCTGTAACTTCCATTATTTAAGATGTTTAGAGATTCGGAGAAAGAGAGGTGTTAATGGTCACCTTCACTGCTATTTCTGAAACATAAGTTCCATCGGGATGGAAATGGTGTCTGCAGTCTGCATAGTGCATTCCCAGATAACTGTACACTGAGTTTGGGTTTGGCAACTAGCAAAACAGAAACCACAGTGTTACTCAATTTGTTATTTAATTAATTCTCGATTAGTTAAACTTTGTACCCAGGAAAAGCTTCATTTTTAAATTTGATGCCCGGTGCACCTGCATATTATGTGGCTTGATTACTTTGCCAATATCTCCCTCTACTGGAATTATCTGCTCTGCTTTATTACATGCTTTGTCTTTATCTACTCTTATTTTTCTGTCCACCTACAGAAGTTTCTTACAAGACAGATTAAACACAAGTTTCTTACAAGACAGAAGTTTCTTACAAGACTTGGGCATGAGGGAGCAAAAACAGCAAAGAGGCAAGGAAGAAGTTAATTCTATTAAATATGAGATCAGGATATCTTTGAGTACTTTTTTTTACAGCAGAAATCAGTGTACAAGGAAAGATAGGTTATACAAACACATGTTGGATTATGAAAATCTCAAGGTAGAGAAATAAATAATAATGTTTCAAAGCTAGAAATAAAATAGAAACCATCAATGAATATATAATATTAACATTTAATATAAATAAAATTTCAAAACTAAATGTCTGACATTTTACTAGACTATTACCTAGCACTTTAAGGAGGACAGAGTTAGGATGCACAATTACCTCATCACTATTACCGCTAACATTTATTGTACATATACTGCTGGCTAGGCGCTGTGCCAAACAATTGATATTTAATGGAAAAGACTTATCAGATAGTTATATTGTGCTCCTATCCACACTCACAGAGGAAGAAATCAACACTTAGGGGGGCTGCAATTTAGCCAGGTTCCCACAAACATTAAGTAGCAAGGCAAGTGGGCCAAGGCTGTGTTCCCACATTCAATTAACATTCCACAGTGGTGAGTTTGGTGGACAAGAAACAAAATCAGGAAAGACAGCATTTAAAAGAGTTCCAGGCAGATCTGTCAGAATAAGTTAACAAGAGTTCTCTCTGGCAGAGATCAATAATGGTAATATCTTAAGATAGGTTCAAACTCATTTTATCTTCTTAATCATTTCACTGTCCTCACTCCCCGCAACAGCTTCCTCTTTACCACAAGTGATTTTAAGATTAAGAAATTAAAGAGTAATTTCTACATATAAAACAACTGATAAGTCCCTAAAAAGTTAAAGTTTTTATGATGCTGTTGTGGTTTTCTGTTGGTGGAAACTATGCACCCCCACTGTTTCACGCCTAGGTGGAAAGCTATAACACCTTGCACACAGCAGGTACTCAGTAAGTAGGAAATGAATGAATGGATGGATGCAAGCAATTCCTCAGTGCATTTACTACTGTGGCACCACGAGGCACACTGGGAGAAACAAATTCTAAGATTCTGTGGTAGTAGTCATCACTGAGGCCACCGTGAAGACTTCAAGAGTACTGCTGAGCCTGTTGGAAGAGCATAAATCCTCATCTCAGCCCTGATGTTTACAATCGCAAGGGGAGACAAAAGTGATTTAGAACACTTAGAAAGTGAGGTAAGATAAAATGCAGCTATATGCTAAATTCTGACATTTACCTGTGTTATAAGGGTTAGGGCAAAGGTCACGACTGTTATAATCACTCAGCCTGAAAATTTCCTATGGTCCAGCGTTTCAGGAAGACATTAACAGTGCCCTCTTAATAACAATAGAAATGTTACGGACTCACTGCTACATAATGACCTACAGATGTCTCCAATTCAAAAGGCCCCAAACTGAAATGAACCTTCTTATGCTCACCAAAACTTTCCCTCCTCCTATTTCCTCTCCTGTTTAACACTGGCCATCAGTCACCCAGCGCTGATGTTAAAAATCTTTACATCATGTTCAATGCTCCTTGTTCCTTCAATAAACATATCCAGCCACCCATTAACCCTAATGGAACAATGTCCTGCATTTGGAACTGCCCCCTTTTAACTTGCCCATCACTGCCATGGTTCAGACTCTTAACACCACCACTGTGACCAAAATAGTAATTTTTTTTTTTACTTAGCAATAAAACTTCCAAAGTACAATGCTCAATAAGCATTGGTTGAGATGAATTTTACATGTTTCCTAAAATGGAAACTTAAAAGTCGATGCAAGTTTAATTACACATGTGAAAGCATTTCCACAAGAGTTGACTTTAGGCTTCAATCTTTTATACTTGTTTACCAGACTTCAATCAAAAGTTAAAGCTGTCTTGCTGAAGTACGAAAATTAAACATGGGGTATATTAAATTTTATGAATGCTTAAATATACCCACAACCCTATAATCTATGTAAGGCAGAAACAGAATATATACTGTGGCCTTTTAAAATAAATCAATATATGTTACTCAATTATGTGCTAGGAAACTTGTTACAAAAGCTCCAGCATAATTTATGGCTGCATATGAAATGAAAAAAATGTTATCTCAAGACTAAATTATGCTCTTAGAAAGAATGATATAATTAACAAGAAATTGATATGCATATCCTTATTGTGCCAACATTACATCACAATGAATGTATAAAGTATATGGAACAATTTCAAAAGCATTTTTACATTTAATTAAGTTGTTTATACAACTAGGAAAATCAGTTTTTAATATTTCTTAGAGTAAATACACAGTATTTAATAGACCTTTTTCATAGTTTTAATTTGAAGGAAATAAAAACAGCATACAAAACAACAGCAGTTTAGGAAACTGATTTGGTATTATATAAAAAATAAACTTGCTAAAAAATAAACAATTCTGGGATACCTACTACGTGCAAAGTAATAACTGAACCGGATAAAGCTAATTTGTTAATGACTGGTGATTCATCTATGATATGTAGTGTCTTATTTACAAAGCACGGGGGCAACAACGGTGCAGTGTGGATTCCAGAGAGCTCAGTAACTCTCAGTTACAGTTCTTTCAAGATGTTACATGGGATGTGCTTACTCAGGCCTTCCTCTTCTCTTTTCCTCTGATACCATCTTCCCTCAGATATTTTCATGGTTCTCTCTCTTCCTTCCTTCAAGTCTTTGTTCAAATGTCACCATTTCAGTGAAAACTTCTCTGGCAACCCTATTTAAAGCTGCAACTTCTCTCAGCTCTCATTCCTCACTGATCTTCACCAGTGTTTTATAGCACTTATCATCATTTGACATAGCGATATGCCAGAGGACACAAATCTTTGTTCACTGCTGTGTCCTGAGGAAACCTAGAATGATCTCCTATCATAGAGGGCACTCAATGACTACAATGGGTACATGAATAAGCAAGAACTAGGTCTGAATTCTGGTTCTCAGACTGTCTCTCCCTCTATGGCCATGAGTAGTCTATTTATCTGTTATAAGACTTGATACCTGCATCTGTAAAATGGGGGCAAATATCTACTTTACAATACCTTAAGGAACACACGCACGCATATGCACATACGTGTGCGTGTGCTCAGGGACTCAGTCCCTGTGTGGCCCCATGAGCCCTGCCTGGCCCTCCTGTCCATGGGATTTTCCCAGCAAGAAAATGGAGGTTGCTATTTCCTCCTCCAGGTTATCTTCCCAACCCAGGGATCAAACCCATGTCTCCTGCATTAGCAGGCGAATTCTCCACCACTGAGCCATCAGGGAATCATAAGCATGTGTACAAATATGAGAATATTCACAAATACACATACACTTGGAGAAGGAAACGGCAACCCACTCCAGTATTCTCACCTACAGAATCCCATGGACAGAGGAGCCTGGCAGGTTACAGTCCATGGGATTGTAAGAGTCGGACACGACTTAGCGACTAAACCACCAAACCAGACATATACTTACATGTATATATGTATTTATGTACATATACATTCATCCAAAAAATCCTAGAATACAGTAGGCAACTCCCAAACCACTACATCCAAATTAAGTAACTGAGCCTCCTGACATGACACTTGGGACTTTGTTAGAAAAACACGGGATAGAAAATACTCAAACATTAGGCCCAGAGTACCATATAGGCTACTAGAGAAGAACTTGAAACAATGACCAATACAGTGTCTAAACACAAGGCCTGCTGGGAAAAAGGAAGTTTGAATTCTAGAAGTTGGATGCAAGTCCTTAGTCATTAGAATGAAAACATAAGTAGAGACAGGTAAGCTGCAATTTGAGACACAAGTCTAAGAGCTGGCACTGGGTTTTGTAGTATAAGTAGGATGAAAGCAAGAACTTCTCAGTACATGATGGCCCATGGTCAGCAGTGGGCACCATGTCCTAAAATCAGCTTGAAAGCTCAAGAAGAATATTATTACCTATGATACTTTTTACTGATTTTGATATGAAATTTGGTAGCTAGGTTATAATCCTCACCATGCCTTAGAGACCTAATATAGAGGTCAAGTCTGCTTTACTATAATGCTTTAATTTCCTTTATCAGAAGTCTCTCTTTTCAGAAAATAACCAAAATCAAGAGACAGATGATGAGATTCTACAGCTTCAAACTCCATTTAAAATTAGAAGCACTGAGGGATAAATTAAATGTTTGTAAATATTTTCTGAAAAATAAATTCAATTTAAAAAATCAAATATGATTTTGTTAGTAAAATACAAAATAAATTCTAGATTCTAAAACTTTAAAAACTGCTTGATCGTTGTAAAGAATGCTTTAAAAGTGAACCCTTACTGCAGTGAGTGCTAAAATCAATTTCTTGGTTCTTCTCTTGTTTCTACCACAGACATCTCATTTCCTATTTCAGCTGTTGTTTTCTGAACACCACTGTAAGCTCCACTGCCCCACAATACCTCAAGGATGGCAGTATCTTAGTAATTAACATTGCTATTGATCTCTTACTGAGAAGACCAATATTTCCTTTCTATACACACATTGACTTGGGCCTAGACCTCCAGGCTTTCAAGAATTAAAAAAAGACTTTCCAGTTTGTTTATTATTGAGGCAGGAAAAATAAAGGACTTTTTGTCCCAAGTAAACAGTAACTGTAAATATAATTAAATTGCTACTAAGAAATTTTGAGAGAGTAAAAAGTCACAGTTCTCCCTTAAAATTGTACTCTTCTCTATTGTGTATTTCATTAACTTTAATTTTATCTGCTATTCTTATTCTAAATTCTATTACCTCCATTTCAACATTAGCACAAAATAAATGGGTGTCTATTCTACTATTTCTTAACTGAATACAGTTGTAATCATTTGCCCAGCAAAAAGAACGTGCAAAAGGAATTTGCTTTAAACAAACACTTTCTCTATCTAGTTCCTACCATAACTCCAGCAGATCTTGCTCTTTACTTAATTCTTGTAAATGATGTGTATAATTCATAAAAAAAAAATAGATCAATTTTATTCTTTAGGGGCCATTATTCAAGGCGGCTGCAGAATAGAGAATAAGCCAAAAAAAAGGCCCACCTAACTTTACATTTACATTCACCATTCTGATTTTAATCATCAAGTAAGAGGAAGAATTCAGTTTCAGTAATTGTCATTGGTGTTGCCTAAAGATATTTGGCAGTTACATCTGAAATACAGTTCTCCTCACATGGGAAGTTTCAGAACTTCACAAAGATTACAGAAAATTCTCGAAATATACATCATAGTAAGGAACAAAAAGTGACAAGAAAAAAAATGAGTACAAATACTGGTCCAAATCAAGATGAAGTCACAAAGGTTTACAATACTAAAAATGCTTTCAACCAGTGGCCCCTATCCTGAGGTCTAAGAGCTACAGAAGCTTATGAATCACCTAAAGCCGTCTGTAAAGTGTTACGTCCATTTGTGAGCATATATGCCTTTTTCCTAAGGAAGAGGTACTTAGCATTCATGTGAATTAGCCTTTTAATTGGATCTGTGACCTAAGAGATTACGAATCACTATCTTTTACTGTTTCCTCACCTTTTACTTTGCCCAATGTTAATACTATAACAGACAATTCAACTAAGTACTTTTCCTCTGGCTTCTTGAGATCATTTTAAATATTTAAAACAACCTAAAATTCTTCTTTTAGTCACTGATAGAGCTATTAATTCTTAATACAAATTTCACAGTTTTAAAATTAATCCAACCCTGAAAAGATAATCCCTTTCTTTCCAGTATTTCTGGTATTAAACAGATCTTCTCTTATTGTTGATGGTCTAAGTTACTAGTCTTGAGTTTTTTAGATAATACCCATCTAACCAAAAAACATAAATAATATGAGCTACCAAAACATACAGGTCAGTCTGTTTCATTTGACAAAATATATGTTAATCACACTGCTGCTGCTGCTGCAAAGTCACTTCAGTTGTGTCCGATTCTGTGACTAAATAGTTTTAATTTGCACAATCTAAATTTCAATTTCTAATGAAAGTAAGAGTCGGACACGACTGAGCGACTGAACTGAACTGAACTGAACTGAATCAAGGTAAGGTAGATATCTTTTTGTGTAATTCCAGAGATAGCCTAAATGACACATACAACCACCTAATCCAGAAGAATGAAGCACATATTTTCTTTTTGACTAACAATATAAATTTTAAAAAAATTCACACACTAGGTGAACAAGAAGAAAGAAAGGAAGATTGAAAAAAAAAAGCAGAAACAGAAATAAATTACACTGTTAAAGTTTGTGAGGTTAAAAATGACCCTCCCAATAGATAATAACAAAATCATACTTCCAAATATCTTTTTTTCATATATTGGAGTATAAAGGTGATTTACATTATTAAATCTGTCTTTGGTAGAAAATATTATAAAGTATTAAGGGTATGAAAAGTTCATAAATGGAGCTTTGTAGACAAAAGGATAGATTCACTGTATTTAGATAACATCTTTATAGTCAACAGAGTAGTCACTTAAGAATAATTTTTGAGAAATACCTGTTGACAAAGATAGAGCCATGTGTGGTGAAATTCTGCATAAACTGTAAAAATATTGTCATTTTTTAAATTAAAAAATAATTGTCATGGAAGATTACTTCAACTGTCATTAAAATAACATAAAAATTCCTAAGAAACACACAGAAAAGAATAAAACAACAAATGAGAAACAGCTTGACATGTGAAGGGCATGGAGGGGAAGGGAAGAATTAGAATTTTATTGTGGAGAATTATAAAATTAACCTGTGAATACAAAAACTCAAATACTTACAGCAGGACACTTAATATTTCAAATATAACAATGTGGAAAAAATTTATTTAGAAAATGAAATCAACTACTTTTGGATAAAAGCAATCTTACATAGCTGGAAATTAAATAATTTTTTAAAAAAAAACTTAAAGATTGAAAAGCATTTTCTTGGGCAGTGCTCAGACTGCAGATTTTCATGTATCACTTAATCTAGAAAGAATATAATAATTTAGTTATCTGACCACATCAAATAGGAAGAAACTAGAATAAAATTCTGCAAAAGAAAGGAATATTTCATTCATCTTCCCATTTTGTTTGTACTACAAGTACTATGTCTTTTACCTTCCTTATTGGAATGTGAAATTTGAAGACAGATTATGCCTTCTACATCTTGGTATTCACCCATAACACCTAGCACAGTGTTAAGTCTAAGAAGATGCTTAGACTATCACTTAGAAGTAGAGGGAAGCCTGGCATGCTGCAGTCCATGGGGTCGCAAAGAGTCAGAAGTGATGGAGCCACTGCACAACAAACAAGAAGATGCTAAGTAATTTTTGCGAAAATAAATTAGGTTATAAAAATAGTCAGGCACCTAGAGGTTGTAAGGTTTAGAGACAGTCCTTAAGAGCTATTCTTAAGTCTATCAATGACCACAGCAAGTTCTGAAGAATATTGATCTTGCAGAGGTCAGAGAAGAGATGCTCCAGGACTGCCCTCCCCTTCCTCTCAAATATCAATAGAACTAAATTCGCTTTAGTCACTTCTGGGTCTTTGTAGCCCAGAGCAGTGATAATTTATACTACTCAAATAAAACATGGGAGCTAATTCTAAAAATCTAAGGTGGTTTGTGAATGGTTGGGGTCAATGAATGTGAATCCTTAAATATCTCTATTTGGATGACCTCAACCACAATATATCTAGAACTGAATGCATTATTTCCCCAACCAGCTCCCTCAGCTGATTTTCCTAATTTTGCTAATGGTACCATTCATTATTATTCTTCAAGATATTCCCACAATCAATCTCTTGAAATTAGCTTTGATTTCCCCATTTCTTTGAATTGTATATAAAAAAGAGTCACCAAGAACTACCTATTTTCTCCATACAATATATTTTAAAACTATCAGTTCCTTTGTATTCTCACTGCCATCATCTTAAACTAGGCACATCCTTCATCTCTAGACCACCACTAAGGGATCCTAACCAGTGTCCCCATGGATGGATGATTGCAAACATCCCCATGATAGATGTTTGGAATACTGGCTGCAATAGTTTACTCTGACTTTAGCTATGTAAACATTTGTGAATACTTGGTTTTATGTTCCTACTGTCCACGTTTTACAGTTTTCCACCTTCACTGTTTGCTTGCACTGTTCTATCTACCTGGAATGCCCATACACTCTTTATCTAACCTATTAAACTCAACAAACATTTAACAAGAGCCTACCGCATGGCACTTAGGATACCGGAACACACAGAGTAAGAGGGTTGAAGGCAACACGTCATTGCAACACAACATGCTACGTGCTCTAATAAAGGAAGGAATAAAACAACATACAAATGACTAGTTCTGTTGCAGATTTAGCATAAGTTAAATAGATAATGTTCCATGAGAGAGTTCCGGGCAAAGAGAGTTACATGAAAAAAATGAGGGAGGGGAAAAATGCACGGCACATTCAGGCAACAAGGCAGCAGAAATATTAGATAAATGGGTGGCGAGAGAATGCCTAAGAGAAGTGTTGGTAATACTGCACCCTTATACACTGTCCCTTCCTCTGTGGTTGAAGACGCATCTTAGAAATCCAGAATTGACATCCTATTATTTCAGTCATCTTCATAATCAAAGATGACCTCATCATGTGGGAAGTTTAATCATTTACTGACATGACCCAATGATGACTGGTTATAGGCTTTTTCATCTCAAGATTCAGCTTGGGGACTTTAGATGGTTAAGACTTTACCTTCCAATGCAAGGGGTGTGAGTTCGATCCCTGTGGAGAGCTAGGATCCCACATGCCTCATGGCCAAAAAGCCGAAACGTAAAACAAAAGCAATATTGCAACAAATTAAATAAAGATTAAAAAAAAAATTTGGTTTGACTCAGGCCTTCATTGTGATCACGGCTTTAACAAGAGGAACTAATAAAATCTGGAGGTAAAAGCTTTGTCATTATGTTTTGTGCACTAGAAGCCACACTAGATGTCTTTTACCCAGATGATCCATAGCTATCTTTGGTTCTTGGTCTCCTTTGAGAAGCAAACTCCTGAATACATTTTCAGGGGTACACGGAAAGTGCCTGAAGTCCACAAACCAAGAAGCCATTATCTTTAGAACTCTGGGGAGCCACATCTTTTTTTCTTTAAGCTGCAATTCTAGACTTGTGTGAGTTAACTAAAAAAAAAAAAAAAAAAAATATATATATATATATATATATATATATATATAGAGAGAGAGAGAGAGAGAGAGAGAGAGATCATTCAAGAGATGTTTATAAGCCATTTGAGACAGGCTGGTTCTTCTTCTGCCTCAGTTATTGACACATACCCTAGACATCTTCTTAGATGAGGAAGTTGATGCTTCCTCATTGCACAGCTCAATGCCCTGTGCAAGTTCAGTTCAGTTCAGTCGCTCAGTCGTGCCCAACTCTTTGCGACCCCATGGACCACAGCACTCTGGGCCTCCCTGTCCATCACCAACTCCTGGAGTTTACCCAAACTCATGTCCATTGAGTCGGTGATGCCATCCACCCATCTCATCCTCTGTCGTCCCCTCTCCTCCTGCCTTCAATATTTCACAGCATCAGGGTCTTTTCAAATGAGTCAGCTCTTCGCATCAGGTGGCCAAAGTATTGGAGTTTCAGCTTCAACATCAGTCCTTCCAATGAACACCTTAGGTAGGAAGCATCACTATGAACAAAGCTAGTGGAGGTGATGGAGTTTCAGTTGAGCTATTTCAAATACTAAAAGATGATGCTGTGAAAGTGCTGCACTCAATATGCCAGCAAATTTGGAATACTCAGCAGTGGCCACAGGACTGTAAAAGGTCAGTTTTCATTCCAACCCCAAAGAAAGGCAATGCCAAAGAATGCTCAAACTACTGCACAATTGCACTCATCTCATATGCTAGTAAAGTAATGCCCAAAATTCTCCAAGAAAGCCTTCAGAAATACGTGAACCATGAACTTCCAGATGTTCAAGCTGGTTTTAGAAAATCCAGAGGAACCAGAGATCAAATTGTCCTGTGCAAGACACACAGCTAGTCAGAGTCAGATATGAACTAGAACCCAGTCTTCTGACTTTCAGTCCATCTTCTTCTATGTGAGGAAAGCAGAATATGGAAATGATGGCTAATGTTTATTAAATGCCCACTCAGTTATGTGCCAGATTTTAACAGGTTATCTCATTGACTTCTACACAACCCTTTCAGACAGCAATTATGATTTTCATTTTTTAAATGAAGAAACTGAGGCTCAAAAGCTTTACTAATTCACACAAGATTCTACTCCATCCATGGAATTTTTCAGAAAAGGCAAGGATACTGGAGTGGGTTGCCATTTCCTTCTCCAGGGGATCTTCTCAACCCAGGGATCGAACCCCGGTCTCCCACACCGCTGGCAGACTCTTTACAGTCTGAGCCACCAGGGAAGCCCACACAAGATTACACAGCACTAGAATAACACACACAGGATTCAAAGCTGTATGTGACAATCACAAAACCCATATCCTGTAAATGCTCTCTCCTATTTGCTTACACTATCAGCTGAGGTTCCAGCTGGAGAAAAGATAGTAGATAACATCGAAGGTGAAGAGCTTTGTTTCGTAGGAAATGTAGACCCACTAGATGACTTTTGAGTAAAGGAATAACAAGACGAGAACTATGATTCTGGAAGATAACTGGAAAGCAGTTTGAATGGAGAAGCAATTGAAATAGTCTGAAAGTGAGAACAATTTGGAAGTTATTGCTAAAATTTTTTCACAAGATTGAAAAAGGAGGGAGCTGAACTATTTGCTACGGGAAGCAGCAGATGCGAGAGAAACGGAGGAAGACGAGCTGGCAGATTATGAGCCGACATAACAAGAAGATTGTGAATGTCATTTATAGAGGATCTTTTTAATCACTGAAGCGAAGAGGTAAAAAAAACAAAAAAATACATGTAGACCCCATTAAACATGAAGCCTTCTAGGCAAGTTTTTTTTTTTTTTTAAATTCAACTGAAGAATTTAAATCATGATAAAACTATGAAGACAGGTTACCATAACAGCAAATTTCCAGTGAAAGGTTAATGATTTGATAATTCAAACAAATAACATGAGTATCTAAATAAATGAAAGACACTTAAATTTATTCAGATTGGCTAAATATAATTTGAATAGGCCGATGGAAAAAAATGCCATAGATAAGAGGAATCTCCATAAACTTTGTTTTACTCAGCTTCTTAATAACTGAATGATATGAGGGAAATCAGAAGCTGTGGGAGCAGGGGGAGGCGGGTAACCATTAAAAACCAGAAAATAAATTCAAGTTATAAATGGCCCCATCTAAAAGGAACAATCAGAAGCACTTTCTATACATCGATTAAGTTAAAAATGATGACCAATATCCAAACACATTCCACAAATGTGTTTGCATTTTTGTTCACTCTTAACACATAATTATAGTAGCAACCCAAGAAACTGGGCTGACACTTGCCACTATCGTTTTGTCCTGTGAAATTATGTCCACACTTGAAGTCTCCTAAAAAGATCCAAGAAATATGAAAAGGGAAAACAGAGTTCAGGAAAATACATATGGAGAGTGAAAAGATAAAAGTTAAACACAACAGAGTAAAACAGATGACACTAATTATTTCTCTGCTGTTCTCACTTTCTATTTCCAAAATGCTTTTGTTTCATGTGTTTCAAATTAAATGTGAGTGTAATTTTAATTCACTATAATCACCACCATCACCATCAACAACAAAGAATACTTAGAAGCGCCAAAAAGCAATTTAATCTATTGAGATGTAATAAAAATAATTTAAGGGAAACTTCAATGAAATAATCTATCATAGGCAAAAACTTCCTGTGTTATTCAATTAAAATGACAGTAAACTAATTATGCAGGTGGTCACCAAAAGGAACCAATTCTAAACATTTATTCAGCACCCACGCCTGGTAAGAATCATGTAAGTGATGACATCAAGAAACAGGAGATGCCGCATATGGCTGAAAGAAGAGAGTCAAGAGAGGCCCTGGAGGCTCAGGCAGAGTCTCCGAGCAGCCCTGGGCTTTGGCAAAGTCACAGAGGCTGGCTTTACAGGCACAGGAACTGTATTTCCTTAAAGCTGAATAGGTTTTCCACAACTGATTCTAAGCAAACTTACAAGAAACTGATTTTATAATTTATTAATTTACACCGAGAAATATATTTACAACAGCCCATATCATTCATTTGAGAGGACACTCTTTCCTAATGTTAGAATTGCAACTAGTGCAGATAAAGCCGGATATTCTAAAAGAAAATCTTAATCAAGCTGGGTAGCTGGTTGAGTTGCCTGTGTAGTATTGATCTATTTCTGTTTCATAAACTATTTTTGCTATCCTAAATCAGAATACCTCTTCTGTTTTGCTTCTGAATGATTTCTCTATACTTAGGAAGACCAATTAACTCCTGAAGACCAAAAGATAATTCACTTGAGAATGTTACAGATTTACATACATAATCATTACTTCCAAAAAAACACTTTGGTTCCCTTGAAGTGGGTAAAACAAAATCTTAATCCCTGAGATGAAATATAGAACACTTGTTTATTAGTAAAGTACTTACAAGGTATCACTATTGATTTTTTTTTTCTGCAGATGGATAATCTCACCTATATATGTAATAAACTTTAAAAAATTTTAGCCTGAAATGATGCCTTCCTTGATTTTATCTCCAGATTCCCAGGGTATCTTTCCATAATCTTCAGTACTGCACTTTCACAGCGGGAAAGAATAGTTACTGTTTTCTATTTCCTCAAATTAAGTTATAAAGCCTATTAGAATAAGCCATATAAAAACAATGATGATACATATAATATCAGAAACAACAGCTATCTAGTTCAGTACTGTATTTCCAGAAATGCCTTCAATAACACTCTTTATAGATCTATGCTTCACTTCATTCTTTAAGAATAATTTACTCATCTATATGCCAGAAACTGTTCAATATGCTAAGAACACAGAAATGAAAAAGGCAAATGTTGTACTTTTGTTTTTTAATCTAACTGCAGACAGAGAAGTCAGTGGACAATGAAAACCGCGTGACACGTTAATATATGAGATATACAGGTTGCTGCAGGAGCATATACATTTCCAGAGGTTCTTGACAATCTATATTTTCCCCAAAGAAAGAAAGACCTAATTATATCATCACCATCACAATCAACGTTACCGCAACCTTCATCATTTATTAGCCACAATTTGTTGAATCCATGCTACATTCCCAGTTCTGTATCAGGAGCCAGATCACATCATCTTTCCTCTTTACTACACCTTTGTAAGATAGGTAATATTATTCTTTTGAAAAAGGAAAAAAAAAATTACAATAGCAATCAGCTGTGACAGAGAGTAACTCATAGCTGGGCTGGCACTGGCACACAGACCACACTCTTCCCTATTAAATATGAAAACATGTACAGTACACCAATACCAGACAAAGTCTATGACCAGGCCAAGTCCACAAGCATGAGCACAGACAGAAACAAAAACATCTGCAAACACGGCAGCTTCCATGAAAGCAGCCCCAGGGAGATGCTCGCGTGGTGAGACGCAGAGGCCTTGTTCCGACAGGCAGCACCAACTAGTCACCTGTGTAAGTGAGACACTGTGGAGGCAAGTTCTCCAACTTCCAACAAGCCTTCAGCAACTGCAACATCTTGACTGTGAAACCATGAGACCCTAAGCTTGATCCGCCAGTCCATCTGCTCCTGAATTGCTGACCCAGATGCTGTGTGAGAGCGTGTTATCAGCAACAGATAACGTGTAACACTGTGTAATAGTAATATAATTATGGGTCAATGAGTATGTACTCTTCCAATTAAAAGAATTGTAAGGGAGGTCATACAACTCTTGTGTTTCCCTTTAATTACTAGGCTACTTTGTTCTGCTTCTGTGAACATATTTATAACAGCCACTTAAATCCAACATCTGAGCCCAATCAGGATCAGCGCCTATTAACTTATTCCCCCCCCACCTTGGGTCACACTTTGAATTCCCTGAACACAGCTACTTACAATGAGCATCAGGGCTCACTTGCAATCAGTGTTTTGAGCAGGAGTCACACTATCCTGTTTCTGTGCACACTGAGCAGTTTTTGGTTGAAAAGCAGCATTGTGGTTAACTTACTGCAGGGGAGCTGCTTTATTCCTCTAAGGATTTGGTTGCCGTTGTTCTACTAAGAAAAGCGAAGTTGCTTGGACCCACACTGAAATCTGATTCCCCTTCCCCATGCAGCAGCCAGTGTGTCTGCTCAGCTGCTGATTTACAGCACCCTCTCCCCAGCATATCCCTGAGCCTGTGTAGTTCAGCAGGCAGATAAAGACTTGGGTACACGTGACAGTCAGCTTGGGGGTGGCAGGGTAGCGGGGGAGGGAGGTTCAATCTCTCTGTGATTAAGTTTGTTCCCAAGATGACCCAGCCCAAGTTTCCAGTCATCCCTCCAGCCCTGAATTCTAAACTTTGATACAGGAATTCAAAGAGGCTTTTGATTTTTGCTACCCAAGCTGTGTACACTTTGGGGAACACACTCTGTCAAAGTTGCAGCAAGCCTACACACCTCCCCGGGAGCTCTGTCTTTCCAGGGGTCACCATCCCTCTGGCTTTGTCAGCGTTTTTGTGGGACTCTCTGGGTCATGTGAAGTGGTAACTAGTCCATTTTGTGGTCTTTTGACACACTGTTTTTGTAATTTACATCACCGGCTAATTAGTTGATATTTAAAATTCTTTGACAATTTCTCCGTGGCTTCATGCTTGATTTCTTTCCGAGTATTTGTAAAACAACAGTTCTGTATATGTTTTCCTTGCTGTTGGAATTCTCTGACCGTGTGTCTGCTTTCATCATTGGTTTTGATTTCCTGTCTCATCCTGTTGTCTGCTTAGTCGTCCCCCCACCTCCAGCCCCGGGGCTGTAGTTTACACATCCATCTCCCCTCCCCCATCCCCCCACTTGCTCTGGTCATTGCCTGCTGTGGTCCACAGCATGTGTCCCCTTAGTCGGGTTTGTGCTTTGCTTCATGTCTCATTAAATGGTGTTTTTCCCCCATAGCAGTAAGTTTGAATTAGTGTATCACTATGCAGTTACAGGAGAAGGCAATGGCACCCCACTCCAGTACTCTTGCCTGGAGAATCCCATGGACAGAGGAGCCTGGTAGGCTGCAGTCCATGGGGGTCGCACAGAGTCGGACACGACTGAAGCGACTTAGCAGCAGCTGGGTCAACGGCGTGTGGGTGGGTGTGTGCAGTCCAGTGATCAGGTTCACATTCATATCTTAGATCTCAGTCCAGTGGCCCTCCTTTCAGAAGGTGTTTCTTCAATTCCCATCTGCTCTGATCTGAACTCTGCCATGACCATCCTGAGCTGGGAAGGATGTCATTTTCCATTGACGCCTCGCAAGAAAGTCATGAACTCACAGCTTTTCCCAATCAGTAGCGATCTCTCAACAGAAACTCTTCTCATATTTCTGTCCCTGTTTGGTTATCTTCTAGAGACTTCCAATTATTGTCTTTAATAATCTAGCCAGTGTTTGTCATTGCTACCTGCTGGAGGAACTGCCTGATCTCTTCAACTGGCCATTGCCTGAAGTCCACCCTGGATTATTTTAATAGCCTCCGGGCTTGTCTTCCTGCTTCTACCCGCACCTCCTCCACACAGAAATTAGCTCCTAGAAAAGTACTGGCACATAGCAGGCAGTAAGTGAATGTTCCCTGAATGAATGAATGAACAAACTTCCCTAAGATAACAGAGTTGGCAGAACTGGAATTTGTACCCTGACTAAACAGTCTAAAATTTTAATAGCTAAATTACAGTGTACAGAGTGGCTAACAATTCTTTACTAAGATATAAATCTGGTCAAAAAGCAAAAAATGCACTTCTTTGACACAAACAGTAAATTTCATGTAATGATGGGAAAATGTCCTTCTTTTCATAATCTTTACATAAAAAAATTAATATTCCTTTACAAACGTACATTATAAAAATCATTTTTAATACTATAGGTAGCTGACCATTTGTAGAATTGAATATCTTACATTAAAAAAAAATTTAACAGAGTAAGATACACTTCAAAAGTTAATATCCTGGTCTAGATTGTACTATTGTTGAATAGGCTTAAAATTCAACATTCAAAACTTGAAGCGCATGGCATCCAGTCTCAAATAGATGCGCGAAAACGGAAACAGTGACAGACTTTATTTTCTTGGGCTCCAAACTCACAGCGGATGGTGACGGCAGCCATGAAATTAAAAGATCTGTGCTCCTTGGAAGAAAATCTATGACAAACCTAGACAATACATTAAAAAGCAGAGACATCACTTTGCCCACAAAGGTCCCTGAACAGTCAAGGGTATGCTCTTCCCAGTGATCATACACAGTTGTGAGAGCTGGACCCTAAAGGCAGAGCGCCAAAGAACTGATGCCTTCCGACTGTGGTGCTAGGTAAGACTCTTCAGAGTCCCTTGGAGAGCAAGGAGATCAAACCAGTCAATTTTAAAGGAAATCAACCCTGAATACTCGTTGGAAGGACTGATGCTGAAGCTCCCAGACTTTGGCCATCTTATGCAAAGAGCTAACTCATTGGAAAAAAACCCTGATGCTGGGAAAGACTGAGGGCAGTAGGCCAGGGCAGAGGGTGAGACGGTTTGATGGCATCACCAACGCAATGAACATTAACTTGGGTAAACTTTAAGAGACGGTGAGGGACAGGGAGGCCTGGCGTGCAGCAGTCCGTGGGGGTCTCAGAGTCGGAGACCACTGGGTGACTGCGCAACATTTTCTTCTTGTTCATAGTCACCCAGAGAAGGCAATGGCAACCCACTCCAGTACTCTTGCCTGAAAAATCCCACGGACTGAGGGGCCTGGTGGGCTGCAGTCCATGGGGTCGCACAGAGTCGGACACGACTGAGCGACTTCACTTTCATTTTTCACTTTCGTGCACTGGAGAAGGAAATGGCAACCTACTCCAGTGTTCTTGCCTGGAGAATCCCAGGGATGGGGGAGCCTGGTGGGCTGCCGTCTATGGGGTCGCACAGAGTCGGACACGACTGAAGCGACTTAGCAGCAGCAGCAGCATAATCACCACTTGAAATGATCTGAAGAATCCAAAAGACTCATCACGTTAGGTGATGACATCTGCTGTGTTTTCACATGGATCTGTAAGCACTATTCCGCGTTTCCCTTCAATCAAAAAAATTACTGTTAAATTACTAAAGAAAGGTCCTAGCACTGATTTCTTGTTCTTTTTAAACTGTGGAAATACAAAAGCACCCGAGGTCCGAGAGGCGCATCACACAGCCACGCCACCAGGAAGCGGAAAGGCGGCTCCGCTCCCTCCCACGCAGCGATCCGCCAGCCCGCTCACGGCCGGCACAGGCGTCTGCTCGACTTCCGCGACCTGGGACGCTACCCAGGGCCCACGGTCTCCCCCCGCCTTCTTGCCGGCCCCGCCCACCCGCCATTCACCTGAAATTCTCCCGGCTTCCTCTAGGGGGCACGCCTCTGACGCCGCCGAAGCGGACGCCCTGAGCGCCGACAGCACCGTCTCTGGGGGCGAGTCAACCAGTTTCTCCCACACAGACTCCGTGTAGAAGTCCACCGTATGTGCATTCGAAATGGGCAGGGCTTCCCTCAGGAACCGCAGTAGCTTCTGCAACTTGGCACGTAACGTGGACAGGTCCTGGGTCACCGGGAGCGGGCAAGAAGCCGCCATGACGCCCCACCTCCCGGACTGTAGGTGGCGCAAACGTGGCCGCGAGGCAAGGGCTCGGTGGGAAGCAGGAAAGGCCGGATAAGTAGATCTCAGATGTGGATTCTTGCGGTGGGCGATGGATTGCTTCTGCCTGATGACGTATTTTGACTGAGTCCGTTGTGTTTTGCCTGCGCCTTGGTTGGTGTGCCATGGCGCCCGTTTGGCCGGCAGCAAGGGGGCGGACAGGGGGGTTGGGTACGCGTGGAGGAGTTTCACCGGTTGAATTCAGAAATAAGAATGTGAAACGGAAAACGTGGCGACCTAATCATCTGCAAGCCTTCTCGGGGAGCGTTCGCGAAGGTACGTATGTAAGAAGGCAGCCTTTTACACGTTCTCGGCCCTGCGAAATCTTCGGATACGCCAGTCTCCCAAGCTGGGAAGGATTTAGGAACCAGACCCAGCCCTATTTGGAGCCAGGAAATCTGTTCTTAAATTCGCTGAAGCTGTGGGCTGTTCAGAGCATTGGATGAGAAGGCGAGAAAGTGTTAAACATTTTCCTCGACTTAACGCTCATTTTTTAAATATCAGAACTCTTTCCTTTACGTTTTTCCCATGAAATTGCATGTATTACAGTAAAGAGTAGAAGGCAAGCTAGAAATTTACCGATTCTCACCCTTACTAATTAAGAATATCATAGAACCGTCTATTTTTCTCTTACTATCTTTATTTGCTTTAGTTTGTATTTTTCGTTTTATCTTGCCGTCATTGCTGCTGCTGCTAAGTCGCATCAGTTGTGTCCGACTCTGTGCGACCCCATAGACGGCAGCCCACCAGGCTCCCCCGTTCCCCGGATTCTCCAGGCAATACTGGAGTGGGTTGCCATTTCCTTCTCCAATGCATGAAAGTGACAAGTGAAAGTAAAGTCGCTCAGTCGTGCCGGTGTCTTAGCGACCCCATGGACTTCAGCCTTCCAGGCTCTTCTGTCCATGGGGTTTTCCAGGCAAGAGTACTGGAGTGGGTTGCCATTAAGTACCCGTAAATCCCATATGGAATACTAAATCTTAAATAAGTACAGTTTTCTGATAACTGCTGTTGAGAAAGTCATACACCACCATCTAACCTGGTTAATGTTGAATTGCTTGTAAAAAGTCAGTCATAGGATAGTTTCTCTAAGGTAAAATAATAGATGTGAAGTGAAATGAAAGTGGCTCAGTCATGTTTGACTCTGCGACCCCATGGAGTGTAGCCTGCTAAGCTCTTCTGTCTGTGGAATTCTCCAGGCCAGAATACTGGAGTGGGTTGTTCAGTCACTCAGTCGTGTCTGACTTTTTGCGACCTCACGGACTGCAGCATGCCAGACTTCCTGTCCTTTACCATCTCCCCGAGCTTGCTCAGGCTTGGTGATGCCATCCTGCCATCTTGTCCTCTGTCGTCCCTTTTTTAATCTTTCCCAGCATCAGGGTCTTTTCTGTGAGTCAGCTCTTCACGTGAGGTGGCCAGAGTATTGGCGCTTCAGCGTCAGTCCTTCTCATGAATATTCAGGGTTCTGTTCCTTTAGGATTGACTGGTTTGATATCCCTGTAGTCCAGAGGATGCTGAAGAGTCTTATTCAACACCACAGGTGTTCAAGAGCATCAGTTCTTCAACCGCAGCCTTCTTTATGGTCCAGCTCTCACATGCCTACGTGACTACTGGAAAAACGATAGCTTTAACTAGACGGACCTTTGTCTGAAAATTAATGTCTCTGCTTTTTAATGTGCTGTCCAGGTTTGTCATAACTTTTCTTCCAAGGAATAAGCATCTTTTAATTCCTGTTTAATTTCATGGCTGCGGTCACTTATCTGCAGTGATTCTGGAGCCCAAGAAAATAAAAGTCTGTAACTGTTTTCCATTGTTTCCCCATCTATTTGCCATGAAGTGATGGGACTGGATGCCATGATCTTAGTTTTTCGAATGTTGAAGCTTAAGCCAGCTTTTTCACTCTCCTCTTTTCCCTTCATCAAGAGGCTCTTTAGTTCCTCTTTGCCTTTTGCCCTAAGGGTGATGTCATATGGATATCTGAGATTATTGATATTTCTCCCTGCAGTTTTGATTCCAGCTTGTGCTTCCTCCAGCACAGCATTTCATGTGATGTACTCTGCATATAAGTTAAATAAGCAGGGTAACGATGTACATCCTTGACATCTTTCCCAACTTGGAAACAGTCCATTGTTCCATGTTCAGTTCTAACTGATGCTTCTTGACCTGCATACAGGTTTCTCAGGAGGCAGGTAAGGTGGTCTCACAGTCCCATCTTTTGAAGAATCTTCCAGTCAAAGGCTTTAGCATTGTCAGTGAAGCAGAAGTAAATGTTTTTCTGGAATTATCTTGCTGCTTCTCTCATCCAGTTGATGTTGGCAATTTGATCTCTGGTTCCACTGCCTTTTCTGAGTCCAACTTAAACATCTGGGAGTTCTCAGTTCAGATAATGTTGAATAGAAGTGAGGGTTTCCCCCCACTCTTTTGGTATTTATTGAAGACCTAGATTAAGTGTTTAGATGAATTAATGAATGTTTAATTTATGAGTACAATAAATTGGAGTTGTGCAACACTCTAGTTGTTTTTCTTTCTTTGAGAGTCTCAGTTGAGTTCTTCCCAACTTCTGTTAGCTTAGTCTTTTTGCAAAGGACCAAGATACTATTGTTTCTAGTAGCTTCAATTTCTTTTCTTGAAATAACGTTTTAAAGCAAAACATAATGAAATCTAGCATCTGAACATGACGGTGTAAACAGTTTTCTGTTTTCAATTAACAACTACATTTTTCATGCAATGTTTTCTGAGAAAGTAATTCAAGACTGATGTATTCTTCAACAGGACAAGGCTTTGCATTTCGAAGAAAACTCAAGATTCAGCAAACTTATAAGAAATTACTCCGGAAGGAAAAGAAGTCTCAAACCCCAAGTGAATCCCCCTTCACAGATTGGTATCCTGATCATCTGAAACATCTTTATTTAGCTGAAGAGGAAAGACTCAGGAAGCAGCTTAGAAAAGCTGACCAGCCTCTGTCAGAACAAGAAGTTGATCAGCCTTTGCCAGAAGACCAAGGTAGCAATGACCAGGCTTTGTCTGAAGAACACTGTAGCATTGAGCAGCCTCAGCCAGAAGAACCGTGTAGCATAAGAATAAAGTATGTATTACAGTCTTTTGAAATTCTTTATTGTGGATGTAAGTAGCATTTTATGAAAGAGATTATAGAACAATTTCTATAGTAATGGGAATTTACCTTGGGGCGTTTCAGAAGTCGCAAGTGATTATATGAAAATATTTTCATGAAGGCGTTCTTGTTAGCTTAAATGACTGAGTTATGTTAGGTAAGCTTAATAAAGTAATGAAATTAGGAGATCTGGGTTTAGATTTAAGCCTCTCAAGTACATTTATTTGGTCCATGGTTAATGCTTGCTATTTATGTTTTGAAAAATCTAACTTTTGAGAGGTATTACAGTGTAGTGCATCATAGACTCTGGAGTGGCTTTAATATGTTGGTGCCCAGTGTCCTCTTCTTTAAAATGGAAATAATAATAGTATGTGATTTACAGCTACCATGTTGCATACCCCAGGATGGATTATTTATAGACTATGGTATCCCTGACCCATCTCGTGATGTGATGATTAAATGACTTCATTTATATATGGTCCTTAAAAAGGCATGTGATACATGGGAAGTAGTATATGACTGTTAACTGCTACTGCTACTACTACTACTATTATTAATATGGACTCCCCCCCCGCCCCTCCCAGAGAACATATACTTGATTGTAATACAAATGAAATGGAATAGAGACAAGTTGGTCAGAGAACTTTGGGATTAAAGTTCATGTACACCCATGAAGTCCTTCATAACATCCTTCAATTTAATGCCTTTGCAGCCTGTCATTTCTACCATTCATATGCTGGTTTACTTCTTCAAACATTTTAGGACCTTTCAGAACTTTCTGTATTTTCCCTGGTTGAACTGTTTCTCCAAAACTCTATATTTATCACCTTATATATCTTGACAGGTATAACAAAAAATTTAACGTGTTATTTGGATGTCTTACTAGCAAGATATAATGTCTTTCTTTCAACATCTCTCCCCCTGCCTTAAGTTGCATTAGTGAGATTTGACTATATAAGTACTATATTTGATGTAATTTTGTCATAATTTTGGTTGTATCATTTTTAATGCTTATGATTTGTTTTCATTTATCTTGCAAAGCTCCATTAATATTCCAAAGAAAAATAAAAAGAAAACATCAAATCAAAAAGCACAGGAAGAATATGAGCAGATACAAGCTAAGCGTGCTGCTAAGAAACAAGTAAGATCTATTTTAAAAATATTTAGATTCATTTTTCTTTATCCTAAGTGTATATGTAAGCTTTTCTTCTAAATATGGGGCCCATAGTATGCGCATCTGTAAATGTTTACTGGGTAAATGAATAATCTGAGAGGAGCTGGAGATTTCAACATTCTGATTCCTCTATTGTTTATATTACCCTGGAAGGTGATAGTAATAGTCATTTTTTTAACAATTGCCTCAAGAGAGTATACATAATAAATCTTTTTTTTTTTTTTTTCGCTTTACAATACTGTATTGGTTTTGCCATACATTGACATGAATCAGCCACGGGTGTACATGAGTTCCCTATCCTGAATTTGAAAACTACTGAAAAATATAGATTTTTATAAATTTACATCAAAGCAAGTAGAAGTCAGAGGGAGGTGTTAGAATAAAATAATATTTTAAAGAGTTTTTCTTGCTCATTAAAAACCCTACTAGATTATCAGTAAGTTACCATTCTTTGTTATCATTCATAAACCCACAGTTATAATAGCTTTTTGTAACAAAATCATGTGCAGCTTCCGCAAAATTGTCTATCTGCGGTTCATTCATATTTCTTACATTAAAACTCTATTAATCCATCACATTAAAAAGGTTTAGCACATCAGTCAAAAAGACCCCGAAGTTGGTGCTGATATATAATTTCTTGTATGTGTTAGTTTTACAGATTGTATAACTAAGAAATCTAAAAGTTTCACATGTAAAATTTATTTGATTATTTTTAAACTGATGGCAGACTAGAGTGAAGTAGGAATATTTCTCCATGGAAAAACTAAACCTCTGTTTCATAGATTGTTATAGTATGCTTTGGTTTTTAAACTAACCTTCTGATACTGCCACCTTTGTAAATAGTATATTAGATGAAATAAGAGCCATTATACTGTAAGACATACAACATTTAAAAAAATTCTATTATGTATTAAAATATAGTATATTGAGATATATAATTATATAATGTATGTGAAAGCACTTTGTTAATTATGTCATCATACAAATGTAAGGGTGTGTCATGTGGAAGCTATATGTGTTACAGGAGAAGTTGAAAAACTGCACTTACTGTATTATTTCAAGAACTTTTAACTGTATATATAAGAGTATAGTATTTTAAGTAGTACTTTTGAGACCTATATAACTTTGAATTATTTTTCTTTAAGCGCAAATGAATTTAAGTCTTGATCTTAGCAAATCAGATCAACATGATAATTCTTAAATAATCAAAATCATAACAATATTTTACATGTATACAGTGTACAGTCAGTAAGTACTTCTCGAATTTAAATACTTCTTGAATTAAATCTGTCAGATGGCAAATTTAAAAGAATACCAGATATTCTAGAAATGATTTCAGTGTTACAGGGACTAGGTAACCTGTAAAGTCACTTCTGACTCTTCAGTGGATCTAATTAAGTAATGAAATTATTAAATATGCCTTCTCTCTTTGTGCTTTGATTTTATTCATATGCACAATTAAAATTGTTAAATAATTTTGCATTGTGCTATGCTATAGCACGTATGACAGTTTAAAGGCCAAGAGAGTACACCACCGCGCTTACTAGTAGCATTTCACATTTTGAAAAATATAAGACAGACCTTGAAGTGTTTGCATGGTGATAGCTATTTCAACAGAATTGTGGCCAATATCTGCTGTTTGTCACTAATGAAAATTATATACATTAATAATTTCAGGAATTTGAGAAGAGAAAACAAGAGAGAGAAGAAGCTCAAAGGCTCTACAAAAAGAAGAAAATGGAAGTGTTCAAAATACTGAGCAAAAAGACTAAAAAGGGGCAACCAAACTTGAATTTACAAATGGAGTATCTTCTAAAAAAAATACAAGAAAAGAATTAAGTCAGACGTTGTTGCCTGACTAATCAACCTTTAAAATATATGCTTGCTATTGAGTTCTTTTGTATATGGAGTGTCCCTCCTAACATTTAACTAAATTTGTCAACATAAACTGAATGGTTAAGCTATATGAAATATAAGATATCCAAATATTTTTGTTTTTATAAAAGAAAATTATATATATATGCTCTATATTATATATATGATTTGATTTTTATTTATTTGCCACTGAAGGAAGGTTGCCCTTAAGAATTGAAAGAACCTGCTATTTGTGCAACAAATTCAAGCATGTGATAATTTTGTACTGTATGAAATTCAGATGAAATAAAGTGTTTTGAAAGTAAGGGAGCAACGCTTTCAACAGATCATTTCAATAAATGTTTAAGTTTAGCAGTGAACTGTTATGGTTTTAAAATTCTATAATTATGGAATCCTGAAGGAGGCAGAGATGCCCCTTGAACTTTTTTAATTTATCTTCAGTACATTTTATAGGGGGAGGATCCTATACACCATATTTTATTTATATGTATATCCTGCATACCATATTATATCCTATACACCGTGTTATAGTGTGGTCTTCATAAAGCACAGTTTGATATTTATAATCATTCCCTTAAGTGGAAGTAATGGATTGTCCCAAAATGTTTCTCTGGGCTTTCCTATAACTTACAGAAAAACCATAACGAACCCTTTTGCCAACTTACTGCATAGTATAGGAGTTTTTGAAGGGTGATGGCAACCTAGCAGTGTCAGAGCAGGTCTTAATCTTTCCAGATCCTATGGGACCATATCTTGTAAGAACATTGTTACGGGACCTACCAGTGTTGTGTCTGTTGGTACCTTTGTGAACCAAGGGAAAGTACGGCAGTGCTGCTTCTCCTGTTTCCTTGAAATCACTGCAAAATCAGATAGGCTTGGTTATCAACATAAACAAGAGAACTGCAATAATCATAAAACATTGCATAGTAAATGCTATCCTTTATATGTGGTAACAGGTACACTGCAATGTTGGCTTTAAGGTTTTGGTAGCTCTACTGATGATTCTACATTTAAAGGTGCAATAGGAGATGCTGAGGAAACATGACTTACTAGAGAGGAATTCTTTATTACAGAGAACAGTACTTAATAATTTGCAGTACATTATATTATATATGGGCTTTCCTGGTGGCTCAGATGGTAAATTACAGGAGACCTGGGTTTGAGGAGACTGCAGTGTAGGAGACCAGGGTTCGATCCCTGGGTCAGGAAGATCCCCTGGAGAAGGGAATGGGCTATCCACTCCAGTATTCTTGCCAGGTGAGTTCCATGGACAGAGGAGCCTGGCAAGTTAGAGTCCATGGGGTTGCAAAGAGACAGACACGACTGAGCGACTTTTTCATATATGTATTTCATTTAAAATGAACAACTCAGCCTAAATTTGGCTACATTGGTAAAAACAGTAGACTATGAAGCAGTGTAAAATAGTTAATTGCTTAATACTGATTTCACATGTGTTTTACTTCTAGATGTCAGGACAAAAATTAGAGATCTGGTCTTTTTGCAACATGAGTAAAAATCAGTTAGGTTCATTGTAACTTTTTGCTCAGTAGCTGCTACATATGCAAGTTCCTCCGAGGAAAATAGATGGCAGTAAGTGCCAAATAACATCTTAGAACAAGAAGCAATCAGTGGCCATTGGGTTCAGGACAAAAGATGCAGACTTGACTGCACCGGAGATGTACCCGCAGAGCTTCAAGATCCCTATCCCAAGATGAGTAGCCTTGAGGGGCTCCATAATAGATGCTCTAACAAGCAACCCGGTGATTCTGCTGTGGTTCATCCTCCAAGCCCTAGACCATGGTCTTGGTCTTTGAGAGATGGTTCATCTGTTTATAGAGATCAGAAGTTTCACAAATAAGATGGCCTGTGCGAAAAGCCTTCAGGATTGTAAACAGAATCATGGGTGAAGACAGCATGAAGAAAATTACAAAGGGAAGAAAACTTGGGGTACATTTAAAAGCTTAATAAAGTCTTAAAAATAGTTGTGACGTATATTATTACTGATGGGGTTAACACTTCTGTCCATGACTGATGTGTCCTTCCGCATGAAGGGGGCGCCCATACCTAACACACATGGCCTCCTTACTGATCTTACTGTACTTTCCAGGGAGGGAGGTATGACTTATGTATATGATCAGTTTGGGAGAAGACCTGGCCTGCCTGCGCTTCGCTGGTGGTTCAGGCAGTCAAGAATCTGCCTGCAGTGCAGGGGATATGGGCTCAATCCCTGGGTAGAAAAGATCCTCTGGAGAAGGGAATAGCTACCCACACCAGCATTCTTGCCTGCAGAATTTTCATGGACTGAGAAGCCTGGTGGGCTACAGTCCATGAGGTTGCAAAGAGTTGGACAAGACAGTGAGGAACCCTTTACTGGGCTGCCTACAGGGAGTTTGTACTCTTAACTACTATTTTTATACTGAAAACAGTGAAGAACAGGCTATGTCGATAAAGGAGAGGATGGGGTTGGAGGCAGAGCAGGGAAGAGGCCTGTGTTTGGGGGAAGGTAATATCTGGAGCCCCAGTTCGTGCTGCACAGGTCAGTACCTTAAGGAATAAAGCAGAAATGAAACGTGAGGGAACATGATACATAAGTGGAGAAGCTTTGGGTGGCCAGACCATGTGCTATCAGACCTCAGTATGTATGTAAGGAGTTTTGATCTTGGTAATTTATAGAGGCTTATATGGAACCATTAATTTGATTTTTTATAAATGTGTAGTAGGCTTCTTACTGCTATGGCTTTAGCAAGTGGCGTTAAGCCCTGAGGCATGTGGGATTTCTTGAGCTCAAGTTTAGGGTAGCTATGTCCGCTTAAAACTGGTGGTTTCTACAGAGGCAGGCCTCAACAGAGGAGCAGGGAGGGGAGGGGAATGACGGAGACACACAGGCTTCACTGAAGGCACAAGGTGTAGCCGTGGGGCTCGCCCAAATGCTGGCCTGGATGGCCTCAGCTGATGCCAGCAAAGACAGGATCTATCGAGCTACTCTGGCTGTGCTGTCAGTAACAAGGCACTGGCATGTGCAGGCAGCCTTAGGGTGCTGCAGCAGTCTGACCTTGAACAATATTTAAATTCATGGGTGAGTATCAGGGGCCTTATCAGCGGCTGAAGAGCTACCAGAATGCAACTTTCATCTGAGGCAAGAATTTTATGATAAAAAATCCAGATGTGCTAAACATTGATGACTGTATCAGTATTTGCTGCTTTTAAACTTTCGCTAAGGCAGAGAATTCTACACACAGTACAGAGCTCTCGGGAAGTTCCTGGTTTAAATTGTTCATGCCAGTCATAAAATTCAGTATGAAAGAACAAAATCTGAATATAAAGATACTTGATTATATTAGATGGAATCAGGACCACAAGAGATCTGGTGATTGGCACTGCTCCACGGCAAATCTCTACTTTGCAAGACAGCATCAGTGTTTGAAATGCCAGAATGAAGATACAGTGTGCCATGCTAAATGCATGGAGATAAATCTAGCTTCTTGATGCAAAATTTCTTCTGGTTTAGCTGATGTGTGCAGGGCATGGGCCCCTGACAGTTGGCATAAACTGGCCGGCATTCTGATGAGACTAAAGCCATCCCAGTTATCCTCCTTCCTACATACCAATGATTTTCTACAATGGAGTTTCTGCTATAAACTAACAATTACAACTACTTGGTTCTGGGAACATAGTTTTGTCCATGATAACCACTGTATGAATTTGGTGAACGTAAAGCAAGTGTTACAACTACTTTGGATGTTCTGCTAAATCTTTGGACCTTTTAAAAATTGAGACACACCACAGACTTGATGCTGAGCTAATATAACCTTTGAGGCGCCAAATGAGCTATTCCAAGGAAAACACACAGGCTGCCATGGTTGTAGGGATCCGTCTAGGCATTAACTTTTCTGGCTGTGAATGAACAAAATAAAACTGGGAGGGATTTTAATTTTGTAGGATTTTTACCTTATAAGGGCAAGAGAAATGGATTTGGGGACTTGAATTCTTTTGCCTTTGGATGTTTAACTGGAAAGGTAATTTAATATATAGACTTTATTTTCTCCCTAGGAGTTTGAAAGGAAACATATTTGTACTAAAACATGGGAAACATTGGCATTTTACTGTAAGTTTAATATTGGGCTCTCTTTAAATGTTTGGATAATTGCCATTGAGAATACTTGATTGATTCACCAATGGAGCTGAGAGCTTTACATCAGAAATGCACACTTCATGGACTTAGTGACCCTGGGTTTACAAACATATATTGAGATATAACCGATGGAATACATTTAAAATGTATTATTTGGTGAGTTTGGGCACTCAAGAAACCATCAGCGTAATCACAAATCCGTCACTGTTATCTCCCAAAGTTTCCTCATGCCCCTTTTTCATCAGTTCTACCAGGGGCTCCTCAAAGAGGCCCCTGGAAGCCACTTATCTGCTGTTCTGTGTTAGTCCAACTCTTTGCAACCCCAAAGACTGTAGCCCATCAGGTTCCTCTTGTCCATGGAATTCTCCAGGCAAGAATACAAAGTGGATTGCCATTTTCTTCTCCAGAGGATCTCCCTGACCCAGGGATCGAACCTGGGTCTCCTGCACTGGGAGACAGATTATAAACAGTCTGAGCCACCAGCGTTACTATATATAATTAACAGGTTCAAACATTTTATAAAATTAGAATTATATACTGTATACTCTTTTCTGTGTTTCTTTTAGTCAGACAAATTTTAGATTCATTAATGTTGTTGCATTTATCAATATTTCCTTTTTTGTTGCTGAGTACCCTGTGGTATCGGAGAAGGCAATGGCACCCCACTCCAGTACTCTTGCCTGGAAAATCCCATGGATGGAGGAGCCTGGTGGGCTTCAGTCCATGGGGCCGCTAAGAGTTGGACACAACTGAACGACTTCATTTTCACTTTTCACTTTCATGCATTGGAGAAGGAAATGGCAACCCACTCCAGTGTTCTTGCCTAGAGAATCCCAGGGATGGGGGAGCCTGGCGGGCTGCCATCTATGGGGTCGCACAGAGTTGGACACGACTGAAGTGACTTAGCAGCAGCAGCAGCACCCTATGGTATAGACGTGTCAGCATTTGTTTGTTCATTTACCTGTTGATTGACATTTGGGTTGCTCCTAGTTCGGGGCTCCCAAAAATAAAGCTACTAATTGAAGTCGCTCATTCGTGTCTGGACTCTTTGCGACCCCGTGGACTGTAGCCTACCAGGCTCTGCCATCCATGGGATTTTCCAGGCAAGAATACTGGAGTGGGTTGCCATTTTCTTCTCCAGGACATCTTCCCAACCCAGGGATTGAACCTGGGTCTCCCGCGTTGTAGGCAGACGCTTTACCATCCAAGCCACCAAGGAAGTCTTAGTTCCGGGCTCCCAAGAATAAAGCTACTATGAACGTTTCTGTATAGGTGTTTGTGTGGACATAAACTTTCAGTTCTCTGAACAGGTAAATGCCTAGGAGGGAAATGGTTCAGTCACATGGTAAGTATATAACATTTTAGGAAATGTGACATCTCTAAAGAGATTAGGTACTAGAAAAGGGGCTACCTGCTGAAAGTGAGAAAGAAGTCTGCGAAATCAAATTAGGGGTCCAACAATGATACTCAAGATATCATAGCATCCTCCACTTCATATCTATTTCTACCCAATGCAGATGCTACATTTTCTATTTTAAATCTCACTGCTTTGTCTCAACCTGTTCCTTTCAGTACTAATAAAATAATGGGAGGTTGTCTCTAAAAGACACTGACACCTATGCTTTGACTATTCTTGTAACTTTTACTAATTTCCATTGTGTGCCTCTGCTCCAGCAAGCTAAATTGCGACTTGCTCTGTAACAGCATCGTGAAATTCCGTGTTTGCCAGGGGGCACCACACCAGAGCCAGCCAAACTAAAGCAGTTCCTTCACGGGTACTGTCCTCGCCTGGTGCATCGTTAGATCAGATTCCTTCTTCTCTTCAGTTTAAAGACTTACTGATGTGACTAGAGTATTGGAAGCTGACCTACTAAGAGTCAAATGAATCCTTATAACTCCCCTCTGAGGTCATCCCAATATCCATTCAAACTTGAAGGAAGTTCAGGAATAAAACTCATTATTGAGTTTGTATTAGAGTAAGGATGACCACATCTCAGTCCTTGCAATACTCCCACACAGGCAGGTAAGAAGCTGATCAAGAGACTACCTCTGCTTGTTCATGATCTCAAGGTGGGTGATGGAATTTTGATGCCCATATTCCTGGTGGTTCCCAACACAAATATGCCCTATCCTCCAGCCCCTGAAAAAGTCAGTATTTCACAGTAGTCAGTTTATATGCAGCTTTCCTTCCTAGGCACATAAAGCCAATTAATATTTGTGATTTTGTGGGAAAATGAATAGTATATCTAGATGCTTATACCTCAGGGATTTCAGAATCCTCATGCTTCCCTCCATCTAAACAAGTCAGTCTAAACCGAAAGATTCATTTTTCTTTGAGAGTTCATCGTTGTACAGTATATAGATTACTGTGCCTTCCTAACCTAAGCACTTCACAGGAAAACTTCCTATAACTCTTCTTAAGATTAACTGAAAAGCTTTATAAACCACGTAGGAAAAAGCTATAATTTTGCTAAGAAATTACAAATTATTTGGGTCACAATCTGTCAGCCATGGATGCTTTCTGTTCACCACAACACATAAAATTTCCATGTTACCAAAGTTCTAAACTAAGAAAAATAATGAAAACATTTTTTTTGAGGATTGACTGGTTATTACAAACAATAAATACCTAATTTAAAAAATAGCTCAGTCCCTTCATGAGCTTATTAAAGCAACAGTTCCTGAGTCTCTTCCATGGGAAGAAGAAAAGAAGAAGTTTTCTCCTCTTTCACTGCTTCTCTTCAACTATCTTGCACTTTGGGTATCCCAAACATGTCAAACCCTTTTCTTTTCTGTTAATGAAAGAAAAGATGCTATATTTTGAGTATTAGTTCATGAGAGCCAGTAGGTTGCCTCTTTTAGCCTAATCCATGGTTTAGTAACCAAGGCATACTTTTTAGGCTTGCCAAATGCTAGAGCATCTGCCAAACAGGTTGAAGCTTCTGCCAATATATTGTTTGTGTGTCACTAACTCTATGATTTGCACCTGCTGAACAATCATTGTTATAATACTTTTAGACAACACTCAAGATTTCTCTATCAGCAACTTTTCTATTTATGAAGCTTTGTTAATTATCTCTTTTATGTATCCCTATTTAACAAAAGTCAAACCTTACTCTTGCAACTTGATTCCTTTTCAGGATGAAGGGAAAACATGTGACTATAGCAATGACTAAGATAAGCATGTCCAGGACTGGTCTTACAGAACCCTTTTAGTTCATCTTGACTTAATACAACTTATAGATGGATTTTATTTTAGAGATTATAAAGGCATCCTCTTTTGCTGTGTCTACCAAAAGTGTAGCCGTCAAAGGGCTCCATTACATAATATTCGATCTTCCAGATTCCAGAATTAATAGTTCTGACTAAAGCCTTTATTGTGGCAAAAGACAAAAGGTAATCTTTTAGAATTGTTCATGTCCCCCTAGGCAGACAATGGGGAGATCTGCTCCAGGTCTCTCTTCTATCTCTGGCTCCTTGGCACACGACAGCAGAACTCTAGTCTCCATGTGGTGTCCTCCCCGCGTGCGTGCTTTTCTTTTCAAATTTCCCTTATGATAAATACACCAGTTATACTGTTTTAGGATTCACCCCAAATTACCTTATTTTCACATGACTAACTAGGTAAAGCTCTTACCTCTAAATAAGATCACGTTCTTAGGTCCTAGTGGTGAGGACTCCAGTATGTATTTTTTGAAATGAAATGAAGTGAAAGTCACTCAGTTGTGTCTGACTCTTTGCAACTCCATACCGCTAATGGAGTTCTCCAGGCCACAATACTGGAGTGGGTAGCCTTTTCCTTCTCCAGAGGACCTTCCCAACCCAGGGATCGAACCCAATATCTTTTTTAGGGAATACAATTCAACCAATAACATATCAACATGACAATGCTTTTCGGCATTACTGGGCACCATTTCTATTCTTACTATAGGTTCATGTGTCACGGTGCAAGCGAACTACCAACCAAGCTACAAACTATCAAATCAGTGGGTTTCTACTCACATGAGATTTAAATTGAGACCGACTCAAAAAAGTCTCCAGAAGCAGATAATTTCAAGAAGCAGTCATTTTGTCCAAGGATTCTGAACCAAGGAGATGACAGTGGATATACAGTCCATGCCTGAGATTGGCAAAATAAGACACAACTGAAAGAATTTCTTTAAAACAACCATTCTTTTTCTTGTAATTATTATTCTTGTATTCTTGGTCATTTAACCCAAATATCACATGATCATTGTCTTCTCTCAGCACAGTTGAGTTTAACCATGCTCAGTTCTTGGTATATTCAAAATAAACAAGTTATTAGCCTATGCATTTGCAATAGCATTTAGTGCAGAAATGGTTGGGTATATGGGAACTTCTTTGTTCATAAAAAGAATATTTGCATATTACCATATCTTATGGGCTTCCCAGGTGGCACTAGTGTTAAAGAACCCATGTGCCAATGCAGGAGACATAAGAGATGCCAGTTCAATCCCTAGGTCAGGAAGATCCCTTGGAGGAGGGCTTGGCAACACACTCCAGTGTTCTTGCCTGAAGAGTCCCATAGACAGAGGAGCCTGCTGGGCTATCGTCCATGGGGTCACAAAGAGTCAGACACGACTTAAGCAACTTAGCAGTCATGCACGTACCGTATCCTGTACTTCTATTTATTATGCAAGGCATTTGCAATTGTTCTAGTCCCCATGATCTACATGAGGTTTGGGAAAACTTTCCTGTGCTTTTCTGCAGAGGCCTGGTTTACCTGACCAAAAACCACAGAGGCCATGGGGTCTAAGTGGGGACAACTTTTGTTACAACTCAATTTCAGAGGCTAAAAACACTAATAGATAATGGCTGGCACAAATATGTGTCTCTTTCAGCAATGTTCAAGAGATTAAATAATTATATTAAAATGATTGGGAGGACATATACCCTGAGAAAACCATAATTGAAAGAGACACATGTACCCCAATGTTCATTGCAGCACTATTTACAATAGCTAGGACATGGAAACAACCTAGATGTCCACTGATAGATGAATGGATAAAGAAGTTGTGGTAGATATTTACAATGGAATATTACTCAGCCATAAAAAGGACACATTTGAGTCAGTTCTAACGAGGTGGATGAACCCAGAGCATGTTACATGGAGTGAAGTAAGTCAGAAAGAGAAAAACAAAAATTGTATATTAACACATATATATGAAATAGAAAGATGTTATGGATGAACTTATTTGCAGGGCAGCAATGAAGAGAGACATAGAGAAGAGCCTTGTGGACACAGTTTGGGAGGGAGAGGGTGGGACAGATAGAGAGAGTGGCAAGGAAACATATACATCACCATGTAAAATAGAGAGTCAGTGGGGATTTGCTCTGTGACAACCTAGAGGGGTGGGATGGGGTGGGACATGGGAGAGGGGTACAAGAAGGAGGGGACACACATATACCTATGGCTGACTCATCCTGATGTACAGCAGAGACCAACACAGTATTATAAAGCAATTATTCTCCAGTTTAAAAAAAACCTTTAGTGCAATATAACAACAAAGACTTTGATATTTGTTTATCTTTAGAATTTTTTATTTTCACTAGAAATTAAAGGCTTTGTCTCATTGACACAAAATTCCCAGCATGTTTTAGGTGCTTAATTACTGTAGGCTAAGTGTAGGAAAAAAATTTTAGTCAAAAAAAAGGGAAGAAGATAGGGGGATACAATACCAAGGGAATTTAGTGCAAGTTTCCTAAGGATTAATTGTGAGTAATTCCTTTTTCCTTATATTGAATTGGTGAAATTAGGGTTACCTGTTAACTAATTAGGTTTAGTAATTTATCCTGTCTCTTGTCAGTTGTCCAGCATCCAATAGTAAAGGCAAAGCACTATTCCACACACCAAAACTAGTTAATCCCTGGCTGGAAAGGTTGTTTGGTTCAAGGAAAATTTCTTCTCGTGGTTACGTCTATGGTGATACAGTGCAGTTGCTTAGGTTTCAGAGAATTGTTATCTTAATGAACCAGCTTTATTGTTGAACCTATGATGTGTTCAGTTCAGTTCAGTTGCTCAGTCGTGTTCGACTCTTTGCAACCCCATGAATCACAGCACGCCAGGCCTCCCTATCCATCAACAACTCCCGGAGTTCACTCAGACTCGTGTCCATCGAGTCAGTGATGCCATGCGTTCACCGAGTCAGTGATGCCATGCAGCTATCTCATCCTCTGTCGTCCCCTTCTCCCCCTGCCCCCAATCCCTCCCAGCATCAAAGTCTTTTCCAATGAATCAACTCTTCACATGAGGTGGCCAAAGTACTGGACTTTCAGCTTTAGCATCATTCCTTCCAAAGAAATCTCAGGGTTGATCTCCTTCAGAATGGACTGGTTGGATCTCCTTGCAGTCCAAGGGACTCTCAAGAGTCTTTTCCAATACCACAGTTCAAAAGCATCAATTCTTTGGCACTCAGCTTTCTTCACAGTCCAACTCTCACATCCATACATGACCACGGAAAAACCATAGCTTTGACTAGACAGATCTTAGTGGGCAGAGTAATGTCTCTGCTTTTGAATATATTATCTAGGTTGCTCATAACTTTTCTTCCAAGGAGTAAGGGTCTTTTAATTCCATGGCTGCAGTCACCATCTGCAGTGATTTTGGAGCCCCCGCCAAAAAAGTCTAACACTGTTTCCACTGTTTCTCCATCTATTTCCCATGGAGTGATAGGACCGGATGCCATGATCTTTGTTTTCTGAATACTGAGCTTTAAGCCAACTTTTTCACTCTCCTCTTTTACTTTCATCAAGAGGCTTTTTAGTTCCTCTTCACTTTTTTTCCTTAAGGGTGGTGTCATCTGCATATCTGAGGTTATTGATATTTCTCCCGGCAATCTTGATTCCAGCTTGTGCTTCTTCCAGTCCAGCATTTCTCATGATGTACTCTGCATAGAAGTTAAAGAAGCAGGGTGACAATATACAGCCTTGACGTACTCCTTTTGCTATTTGGAACCAGTCTGTTGTTTCATGTCCAGTTCTAACTGTTGCTTCCTGGCCTGCATACAGATTTCTGAAGAGGCAGGTCAGGTGGTCTGGTATTCCCATCTCTTTCAGAATTTTCCACAGTTTCTTGTGATCCACACAGTCAAAGGCTTTGGCATAGTCAATAAAGCAGAAATAGATGTTTTTCTGGAACTCTCTTGCTTTTTCCATGATCCAGCAGATGTTGGCAATTTGATCTCTGGTTCCTCTGCCTTTTCTAAAACCAGCTTGAACATCTGGAAGTTCACGGTTCACGTATTGCTGAAGCCTGGCTTGGAGAATTTTGAGCATTACTTTACTAGCATGTGAGATGACCGCAATTGTGTGGTAGTCTGAGCATTCCTCGGCATTGCCTTTCTTTGGTATTGGAATGAAAACTGACATTTCCAGTCCTGTGGCCACTGCTGAGTTTTCCAAACTTGCTGACATATTGAGTGCAGCACTTTCACAGCATTGTCTTTCAGGATTTGAAACAGCTCAACTGGAATTCCATCACCTCTACTAGCTTTGTTTGTAGTGATGCTTTCTAAGGCCCACTTGACTTCACATTCAAGGATGTCTGGCTCTAGATGAGTGATCACACCACCGTGATTATCCGGGTCGTGAAGATCCTTTTTGTACAGTTCTTCTGTGTAATCTTGCCACCTCTTCTTAATATCTTCTGCTTCTGTTAGCTCTGTCCTTTATTGAGCCCATCTTTGCATGAAACGTTCCCTTGGTATCTCTCATTTTCTTGAAGAGATCTCTAGTCTTTCCTATTCTGTTGTTTTCCTCTGTTTCTTTGCATTGATCGCTGAAGAAGGCTTTCTTATCTCTTCTTGCTATTCTTTGGAACTCTGCATTCAGATGCTTATATCTTTCCTTTTCTCGTTTGCTTTTCGCTTCTCTTCTTTTCACAGTTATTTGTACGGCTTCCCCAGACAGCCATTTTGCTTTTTTGCATTTCTTTTCCATTGGGATGATCTTGATCCCGGTCTCCTGTACAATGTCACGAACCTCATTCCATAGTTCGTCAGGCACTCTATCTATCAGATCTAGGCCCTTAAATCTATTTCTCACTTCCACTGTATAATCATAAGGGATTCGATTTAGGTCATACCTGAACGGTCTAGCAGTTTTCCCTGTTTTCTTCAATTTAAGTCTGAATTTGGTAATAAGGAGTTCATGATCTGAGCCACAGTCAGCTCCTGGTCTTTTTGTTGACTGTATAGAGCTTCTCCATCTTTGGCTGCAGAGAATATAATCAATCTGATTTCGGTGTTGACCATCTGGTGATGTCCATGTGTAGAGTCTTCTCTTGTGTTGTTAGAAGAGGGTGTTTGCTATGACCATTGCATTTTCTTGGCAAAACTCTATTAGTCTTTGCCCTGCTTCATTCCATATTCCAAGGCCAAATTTGCCTGTTTCTCCAAGTGTTTCTTGACTTCCTACTTTTGCATTCCAGTCCCCTATAATGAGAAGGACATCTTTGGGTGTTAGTTCTAAAAGGTCTTGTAGGTCTTCATAGAACCATTCAACTTCAGCTTTTTCAGCGTTACTGGTTGGGGCATAGACTTGGATTACTGTGATATTGAATGGTTTGCCTTGGAAATGAACAGAGATCATTCTGTCATTTTTGAGATTCCTAGAATGTCGACGTTCACTCTTGCTATCTCTTGTTTGACCACCTCCAATTTGCCTTGATTCATGGACCTGACATTCCAGGTTCCTATGCAATATTGCTCTTTACAGCGTTGGACCTTGCTTCTATCACCAGTCACATCCACAGCTGGGTATTGTTTTACGCTAATGTTTGGCTCCAACCCTTTATTCTTTCTGGAGATATTTCTCCACTGACCTCCAGTAGCATATTGGGCACCTACTAACCTGGGGAGTACCTCTTCCAGTATCCTATTATTTTGCCTTTTCATACTGTTCATGGGGTTCTCAAGGCAAGAATACTGAAGTGGTTTGCCATTCCCTTCTCCAGTGGACCACATTCTGTCAGACCTCTCCACCATGACCCACCCATCTTGGGTTGCCCCGTGGGCATGACTTAGTTTCATTGAGTTAGACAAGGCTGTGGTCCTAGTGTGATTAGATTGACTAGATTTCTGCAAGTATGGTTTCAGTGTGTCTGCCCTCTGATGCTCTCTTGCAACATCTATCATCTTACTTGGGATTCTCTTACCTTGGGCAGGGGTATCTGTTCACGGCTGCTCCAGCAAAGCACAGCCTCTGCTCCTTACCTTGGATGAGGGGTATCTCCTCCCACTCAATTGATGATTCCATGCTAGAGTAAACTGAATTCCTTATGGTCGAACTTCCTCCTCTGGGATAGAGACAAAACCGCAGGAAAGGACTGATGAACTTTGACCCCTTCTTCACACTATATGCAAAGCTGCTGCTGCTGCTGCTGCTAAGTCGCTTTAGTTGTGTCCGACTCTGTGCAACCCCACAGACGGTAGCCCACCAGGCTCCTCCATCTCTGGGATTCTCCAGGCAAGAACACTGGAGTGGGTTGCCATTTCCTTCTCCAATGCATGAAAGTGAAAAGTGAAAGTGAAGTCATTCAGTCGTGTCCGACTCCTGGTGACCCCATGGACTACAGCCCACCGGGCTCCTCCGTACATGGGATTCAGGGGCAGCCAAATGCCATAATCCCAAGTTGGGGAAATCAGATATAAATTAGAGGTGCTTCAAAGGTGGAATCCTAAAATGGGCACCATACAAACACTCTAACCAGCCCAGGGCTTACTTAACCCACAAATCCAGACATAGCCATCGAATGGATGTCACTGAGAGACCTTGTTTTCCTAATGTAGAACAGAGATAGTTCACCATCTCATGGTTATAGAAGACCTAACTCCATTTCTTATCCCTCAAACTATATTATGAGATCCTTAGGAGAAAATCTTTTAGAAATTCTGCTTAAGTTAATTACTATGGCAGTGGGTTTCGAAGGTGACTTTTTGTGCTTTTGTTTGTGTATGTGTGCTCAGTAAATCTGAATTTGTTTAAAAAACATTAGCGTATTTGTTTGACCTGCATTTTATGCTTGCTATTTGAGAAGAGTAGTTCGGATTTCTTTTTTCCTAATCTATATATAATTTGGTAATGTAATATTAATGTATCATTTTATTTACTTATTTTAACCTTTTATTTTATATTGCAGTATAGCTGGTACTGGGCTCTGAAATAACTGAGATGGCAACTGCAGCCATGAAATTAAGAGCCTTGCTCCTTGAAAGGAAAGCTATGACAAACCTAGATGGTGTATTAAAAAGCAGAGACATCACTTTACTGTCCATATAGTCAAACAAATGTCCATATAGTCAAAGCTATGGTGTTTCCAGTAGTTATGTATGGATGTGAGAATTGGACTATCGAGAAGGCTGAGAACTGAAGAATTTGTACTTTTAAATTGTGGTGCCAAAGATTTTTGAGAGTCCCTTGGGCTGCAAGGAGATCAAAACAGTCAAGTCTAAAGGAAACCAATCCTGAATATTCATTGGAAGGACTGCTGCTGAAGCTGAAGCTCCAATACTTTGGTCACCTGATGCAAAGAGCCAACTCATTGGAAGACTCTGGTGCTGGGAAAGATTGAAGGCAAAAGAAGAAGTGGGTGCCAGAGGATGAGATAGTTAGCATCACCAACTCAATGGACACGTGTTTGAGCAAACCAGGAGATCAGAATGGCTACCCACTTCAGTACTCCTGCCTGGAGAATTCCATGGACAGAGGAGCCAAGTGGGCTACAATCCATGGGATTGCAAAGAATCAGAGAAGGACACAACCGAGTGACTTTCACTTGCACTTTCCTGGAGACAGTAAAGGACAGGGGAGCCTGGTGTGCAGCAACCCATGGGGTCACAAAGAGTCGGTCATGACTTAGAGATTGAAAAACTGAAAAATGGCCAGTTAAGAGTATTGTTTAAAGTTTTGATAGCTTACAGTGAACGATGTCAGATTCTTGATCTCCTAAGACGAAGATTTAGCTTTGGGACCAGGGACCAGGTTTGATCAGCTTTTGTGTAGCAGAGTTTTATTAAAATATGTAAAGGGACAGAGAAATTTTCTGACGTAGACATCAGAACGCGGATGGAGAGTGCCCCCCCTCACTAGTCTCAGCAAGGGAGTATATACTTTTTCAATTGGTTATAAACAATAAATCAAAAGAATGTCTCAAGGTTGTAAAGATCTTACTAGACCCTCTCCCACAATACATTTTAAGATGACAGGATTAAAACTAACAAGAGAAAGATCTTACCAGACTCACTCCCATAATACACATTTTAAGATAACAGGATTCGTCAGAAGGTTTTCAAGAAGGAGAAATTGTCCTCAAGCAGGATACATTGTTGTTATATAATCCTTACTAAGGAATGTAGAAAAAAAAAAGTTTGTCCTTTCCTCCTCCTTGAGAGCCCCAGACTCCTTTTTCCTCCTCAGGGACCCCGGACTTCTTATCAACCTGCCTAGGAGTTTACTCTCTCCTTTTCAGGTTGGATGTATTATTTTAAATTGTAAACATTCACAATAACTGTTTCTTTTATTAAAAAGTGATAAACTACTGCTAAACTCACTTATTACATTTTATCCTCAAATTGCTTTTCCAAGTAAATTTATTTTTATATACTTTATTAACAAATTAAAAAACAAATCTAAGTTTTGAATCAGAGAAGAAAGGCCTAAAATTTACAGCAATCCAGGCCCAGCTCTTTAAAATTACCTTTTGAGATGCATTCTGCAACATGAATTAACACAATTTATACTTCTGGACATTTCTATCTGTTTCATAGGGTGTTTACTCAGCTATCATTAACTCTAAAGGCTTATCTACATTCTTAGATATAATAGGAGTGTTTTCACATTAATGGCCTATAAGTAGGGCTTCCCTCATGGATCAGATAGTAAAGAATCTGCCTACAATGCGGAGGTCCAGCTTCAATCCCTGGGTTCAGAAGATCCCCTGGAGAAGGGAATTGACAACCCTCTCCAGTATTCTTGCCTGGAGAATACCCATGGACACACGAGCCCATCAGGTTCCTGTGTCCATGGGGTTGCAAAGAGTCGGACACGACTGGGCCACTACACTTTCAGTTTCCACTTTGCTAATAAGTGAGCCATATGCAGGAGTCATGACAACTTCTTTGTATACCACAGACTTTAGCGAGGTAGAATATTGTTCTTGAAATCAGAAGCCAATAAGAGAGCTCCAGAAAAACATCTATTTCTGCTTTATTGACTGTGCCAAAGCCTTTGACTGTGTGGATCACAATAAACTGTGGAAAATTCTGAGAGAGATGGGAATATCAGACCACCTGACCTGCCTCTTCAGAAATCTGCATGCAGGTCAGGAAGCAACAGTTAGAACATGGAACAACAGACTGGTTCCAAATAGGAAAAGGAGTACGTCAAGGCTGTATATTGTCACCCTGCTTATTTAACTTCTGTGCAGAGTACATCATGAGAAACGCTGGACTGGAAGAAGCACAAGCTGAAATCAAGATTGCTGGGAGAAATATCTATAACCTCAGATATGTAGATGACACCACCCTTATGGCAGAAAGTGAAGAGGAACTAAAAAGCCTCTTGATGAAAGTGGAGAGTGAAAAAGTTGGCCTAAAGCTCAACATTCAGAAAACAAAGATCATGGCATCCGGTCCCATCACTTCATGGGAAATAGATGGAGGAACAGTAGAAACAGTGTTAGACTTTATTTTCTTGGGCTCCAAAATCACTGCAGATGGTGACTGCAGCCATGAAATTAAAAGACGCTTACTCCTTGGAAGAAAAGTTATGAACCAACCTAGATAGTATATTCAAAAGCAGAGATATTACTTTGCCGACTAAGATCCGTCTAGTCAAGGCTATGGTTTTTCCAGTGGTCATGTATGGATGTGAGAGTTGGACTGTGAAAAAGGCTGAGTGCCGAAGAACTGATGCTTTTGAACTGTGGTGTTGGAGAAGACTCTTGAGAGTCCCTTGGACTGCAAGGAGATCCAACCAGTCCATTCTGAAGGAGATCAACCCTGAGATTTCTTTGGAAGGAATGATGCTAAAGCTGAAAGTCCAGTACTTTGGCCACCTCATGTGAAGAGTTGACTCATTGGAAAAGACTTTGATGCTGGGAGGGATTGGGGGCAGGAGGAGAAGGGGGCGACAGAGGATGAGATGGCTGCATGGCATCACGGACTTGATGGACATGAGTCTGAGTGAATTCTGGGAGTTGGTGATGGACAGGGAGGCCTGGCGTGCTGCGATTCATGGGGTTGCAAAGAGTTGGACAAGACTGAGCAACTGAACTGAACTGAATGTAGTGGAAAGGAGAGAATAGCTCCCTGCTCTTGATTGACGTAGTTTAAGAATTTTCAATAATCTACTTTCCCAAAAGTGCTTCCCAGGTGGCACTATGGCAACTCACTCCAGTATTGTTGCCTGGAGAATCCTGATGGACAGAGGAGCTTGGCAGGCTATAGTACATACGGTTGCAAAGAGTTGGACAGGACTGAAGTGACTTGACACACAGCCACAATAATGGCTGAAGATGGGAAACAATAGTAATTTATGTGAAGTATGATAGGAACAAATACACTTGCATGATCAACTTACATATTTATAATTTGACAAAGGGTGAAATCTATGTTTATAGTTGTGACTACAAAATTATAATTGTTGGGAATTCCCTGGAAGTTCAATGATTAGGACTCTGTGCTACCACCGTGTGAGGAACAGCTTCCATCCCTATCAGGGAACCAAGATCCCGCAAGACTCGTAGTGAGCCCACCCCCCCCAAAATCTTTTTTTCTGTTTTGCCACTTTAAAAAAAAAGCTAGTAAAGAATTGGAGAACTAGCTTGAACGCTCAGTCTCATGACATTCTGCAGATGACAATTTCAAGTTGGTTTCTGATACTGTGAAAATGGGATAAACTGCTTCAGGATTACACATTGAAAGAGTAATAAAAACTACTTTTAGGCCTTACCAAAAATGGCTCAATTAACAGTACTCAAGTATATTTCATTCAGATTTTAAAGAAAAGAATTAAAAAAAATTTAGAATTTATAAGTGGGAATATATAAAGTAAAATACTGCTTAATTACTTATTCAAGGTCATCGAACAGTTTGGTTTCTAAGCTAGTAACAGAAACTCAATTTTCTAACATCTACCCCAAATTGCTATATAGATAACTCTAGAAATTCTATCTGTGAAATTTCAATCAAGACAGATATTTAAGCCCTGTGAAAACTTTGCTTGCTCTGTATTTCATCAGTTTCAGACTGATTACTATACAGTAATCCATGGTGGGTTTGTTTGGCTTTCTTTTTGGACAGCACATGCTGGCACAGCATTTTCCACCCCTTTGGGGTAACCATGACACAGGCACATTTAAATAAATTAATGTCCAGTCTCAGCTAACTCTTCTGAGTTGACCAGTAAAATCTCTGCTGTTCAACACAAAACACAAAAAAGGATCCCTTTTTGTGCTGTAAAAAAACTCTTTTGGAGCACATAAATATCCAATTTTAGTGGAAAGAAAGTGTGGAAAAATAGTATTGAATATTTTTCACATCTGAAAGAGAGTAAAAATGTATGATTATTTTTCTCAACCCTTTCCTACACAGGTTTATTGAAACATGAAAGCTCCTAATTATAGTACTATAAAGCTATAATAATTACTACCATTTTAAAAGAAAAAATACTTTATTTTAATTAATTTGAAATGATAATTTGTACACATGGCAGGTAGGAAAAAAAATCACTTCCTGCAATTGGCTCCAAAGAACGTGAAAAAATAGCGAAGCTCTAATACTTATATTCAGATGACATACTAATACATGTAAAAAAAACTAAAACTATTAGAGCTTATCAATGAATATGGTAAAGTTGCAGGATAAAAAATAAACACACAAAAATCGGTTGCATTTCTGTATATTAACAATGACATATCAGAAAGAGAAAATAAGGATATTCCTTTTACCATTGAATCCAAAAGGATAAAATACCTAGGAATTTATACCCAGAAGGCAAAAGATCTATACTCCAAAAACTATAAGACCCTGAAGAAAGAAATTAAAGGCAACAAACCATCAAACAAATGGAGAGATATACCATGTTCTCAAATTGTTAAAATAGTCGTAATACTTAAGGCAATCTACAGGTTCAATACAACGCCTATCAGATTACCAACGGCATTTTTCATAGAGCTAGAACAAACAATTTTAAAATTTATATGGAAATACAAAAGGCTCTAAATAGCCAAAACTATCTTGAGAAAGAAGAATGAAGCTGGAAGAATCATACTCCCTGACTTCAGACTATATTACAAAGCTATGGCAATCAAAATATTATGGTATGGACACAAAAACAGATATATAGATCAATGGAACAGGATACAAAGCCCAGAAATAAATCCACACACTTATGACCAATTAATGACAAAAGAGGCAAAAATATGCAATAGAAAAAGGACAGTCTCTTCAATAAATGATGCTGGGAAAACTGAACAGCAATAGGTAAAAGAATGAAATTAGAAGATTCTCTAACGTTACATATGAAAACAAATTTGAAATGGATTAAAAGATCTAAATGTAAGACCAGATAGTATAAAATTCCTAGAGGAAAACACAAACATTCTTTGACATAAATATTGACATAGCAATATTTTTTTGATCCATCTAGGATAATGGAAATAGAAGCAAAAATTAAACAAATGGAACCTAATTAAAATTAAAAGCTTTTACAGACCAAAGGAAACCATAAACAAAATAAAAAGACAACCTATGGAATGGACAAGTATTTGCAAATGATGAAACTAGCAAGGGATTAATATCTGTGTTTCCTTAGAGGCTCAGATAGTAAAGAATCTGCCTGCAATGAGGGAGACCCAGGGTCTATCCCTGGGTTGGGAAGATACTCTGAAGAAGGGAATGACAATCCACTCTATTATTCTTGCTAGAGAATACAAACAGACCATACAGCTTAACATCAAGAAAACAAACAACTCAATAAAAAATGGGCAGAAGAACTAAACAGACATTTTCCCAAAAAGACATCAGATCAGATCAGATAAGTCACTCAGTCGTGTCCAACTCTTTGCGACCCCATGAATTGCAGCACACCAGGCCTCCCTGTCCATCACAATCTCCCGGAGTTCACTCAAACTCACATCCATCGAATCAATGATGCCATCCAGCCATCTCATCCTCTGTTGTTCCCTTCTCCTCCTACACCCAATCCCTCCCAGCATCAGAATCTTGTCCAGTGAGTCAACTCTTTGCATGATGTGGCCAAAGTACTGGACTTTCAGCTTTAGCATCATTCCTACCAAAGAACACCCAGGGCTGATCGCCTTCGGAATGGACTGGTTGGATCTCCTTGCAGTCCAAGGGACTCTCAAGAGTCTTCTCCAACACCACAGTTCAAAATCATCAATTATTCGGCACTCAGCTTTCTTCACAGTCCAACTCTCACATCCATACATGACCACTGGAGAAACCATAGCCTTGACTAGACAGACCTTAGTCAGAGAAGTAATGTCTCTGCTTTTCAAAATGCTATCTAGGTTGGTCATAACTTTTCTTCCAAGGAGTAAGCATTTTTAAATTTCATGGCTGCAGTCACCATCTGCAGTGATTTTGGAGCCCCCAAAAATAAAGTCTGACACTGTTTCCACTGTTTCTCCACCTATTTCCCAGAATGTGATGGGACTTGATGCCATGATCTTTGTTTTCTGAATGTTGAGCTTTTTCACTCTCCTCAAGAGGTTTTTTGGTTCTTCTTCACTTTCTGTCATAAGGGTGGTGTCATCTGCATATCTGAGGTTATTGATATTTCTCCTGGCAATCTTGATTCCAGCTTGTGCTTCTTTCAGCCCAGCGTTTCTCATGATGTACTCTGCATAGAAGTTAAAGAAGCAGGGTGACAATATACAGCCTTGACGTACTCCTTTTGGAACCAGTCTGTTCCATGTCCAGTTCTAACTGTTGCTTCCTGACCTGCATACAGGTTTCTCAAGAGGCACATCAGGTGGTCTGGTGTTCCCATCTCTTTCAGAATTTTCCACAGTTTATTGTGATCCACACAGTCAAAGGCTTTGGCATAGTCAATAAAAGAGAAATAGATGTTTTTCTGGAACTCTCTTGCTTTTTCCATGGTCCAGTGGATGTTGGCAATTTGATCTCTGGTTCCGCTGTCTTTTCTAAAACCAGCTTGAACATTTGGAAGTTCACGGTTCACGTATTGCTGAAGCCTGGCTTGGAGAACGGACTGGAATAGGTGAATTTAACTCAGATGACCATTATGTCTACTACTGCAGGCAGGAATCCCTCAGAAGAAATGGAGCAGACATCATGGTCAACAAAAGAGTCTGAAATACAGTACTTGGATGCAATATCAAAAATGACAGAATGATCTCTGTTCATCTCCAAGGCAAACCATTCAATATCACAGCAATCCAAGTTTATGCCCCAACCAGTAATGCTGAAGAAGCTGAAGTTGAACAGTTCTATGAAGACATACAAGACCTTGTAGAACTAACACCTAAAAAAGATGTCCTTTTCATTATAGGAGACTGGAATGCAAAAGTAGGAAGTCAAGAAACACCTGGAGTAACAGGCAACTTTGACCTTGGAATACGGAATGAAGCAGGGCAAAGACTAATAGAGTTTTGCCAAGAAAATGCACTGGTCATAGCAAACACCCTCTTCCAACAACACAATGAAGACTCTACACATGGATATCACCAGATGGTCAACATCGAAATCAGATTGATTATATTCTCTGCAGCCAAAGATGGAGAAGCTCTATACCGTCGACAAAAACAAGACCAGGAGCTGCCTGCGGCTCAGATCATGAACTCCTTATTACCAAATTCAGACTTAAATTGAAGAAAGTAGGGAAAATCACTAGATGATTCAGGTATGACCTCAATCAAATCCCTTATGATTATACAGTGGAAGTGAGAAATAGATTTAAGGGCCTAGATCTGGTAGATAGAGTGCCTGATGAACTATGGAATGAGGTTCATGACATTGTACAGGAGACAGGGATCAAGACCATCCCAATGGAAAAGAAATGCAAAAAAGCAAAATGGCTGTCTGTGGAGGCCTTACAAATACCTGTGAAAAGAAGAGAAGTGAAAAGCAAAGGAGAAAAGGAAAGTCATAAGCATCTGAATGCAGATTTCCAAAGAATAGCAAGAAGAGATAAGAAAGCCTTCCTCAGTGATCAGTACAAAGAAATGGAGGAAAACAACAGAATAGGAAAGACTAGAGATCTCTTCAAGAAAATGAGAGATACCAAGGGAACATTTCATGCAAAGATGGGCTCGATAAAGGACAGAAATTGTATGGACCTGCCAGAAGCAGAAGATATTAAGAAGAGGTGGCAAGAATACACAGAAGAACTGTACAAAAAAGATCCTCACGACCTGGATAGTCACAATGGTGTGATCACTCATCCAGAGCCAGACATCCTGGAATGTGGAGTCAAGTGGGCCTTAGAAAGCATCAATACGAACAAAGTTACTGGAGGTGATGGGATTCCAGTTGACCTCTTTCAAATCCTGAAAGATGATGCTGTGAAAGTGTTGCACTCAATATGCCAGCAAGTTTGGAAAACTCAGCAGTGGCCACAGGACTGGAAAAGGTCAGTTTTCATTCCAATCCCAAAGAAAGGCAATGCCAAAGAATGCTCAAACTACTGCACAATTGCACTCATCTCACATGCTAGTAAAATAATGCTCAAAATTCTCCAAGCCAGGCTTCAGCAATATGTGAACCGTGAACTTCCAGATGTTCAAGCTGGTTTTAGAAAAGGCAGAGGAACCAGAGATCAAATTGCCAACATCCGCTGGATCATGGAAAAAGCAAGAGAGTTCCAGAAAAACATCTATTTCTGTTTTATTGACTATGCCAAAGCCTTTGACTGTGTGGGTCACAAGAAACTGTGGAAAATTCTGAGAGATATCGGAATACCAGACCACCTAACCTGCCTCTTGAGAAATCTGTATGCAGGTCAGGAAGCAACAGTTAGAACTGGACTTGGAAGAATAGACCTATTCCAAATAAGAAAAGGAGTACGTCAAGGCTGTATATTGTCACCCTGCTTCTTTAACTTCTATGCAGAGTACATCATGAGAAACGCTGGACTGGAAGAAGCACAAGCTGGAATCAAGATTTCTGGGAGAAATATCAATAACCTCAGATATGTGCATGACATCACCCTTATGGCAGAAAGTGAAGAGGAACTAAAAAGCCTCTTGAAGGTGAAAGTGGAGAGTGAAAAAGATGGCTTAAAGCTCAACATTCAGAAAACGAAGATCATGGCATCTGGTCCCATCACTTCATGGGAAATAGATGGGGAAACAGTGCAGTGTCTGACTTTATTTTTGGTGGCTCCAAAATCACTGCAGATGGTGACTGCAGCCATGAAATTAAAAGACACTTACTCCTTGGAAGAAAAGTTATGATCAACCTAGGTAGCATATTCCAAAGCAGAGATATTACCTTGCCAACTAAGGTCCATCTAGTCAAGGCTATGGTTTTTCCAGTAGTCATGTATAGATTGAGAGTTGGACTGTGAAGAAAGCTGAATGCTGAAGAACTGATGATTTTGAACTGTGGTGTTTGAGAAGACTCCTGAGAATTCCTTGGACTGCAGGGAGATCCAACCAGTCCATTGTGAAGGAGATCAGCCCTGGAATTTCTTTGGAAGGAACTTTAGCCTAACCCTAACCTCATGCGAAGAGTTGACTCATTCGAAAAGACTTTGATGCTGGGAGGAATTGGGGGCAGGAGGAGAAGGGGACGACAGAGGATGAGATGGCTTAATGGCATCACTGACTTGATGGACGTGAATCTGAGTGAACTCTGGAAGTTGGTGATGGACAGGGATGCCTGGCGTGCTGTGATTCATGGGGTCACAAAGAGTCGGACACAACTGAGCGACTAAACTGAACTGAACTTACTAGCGTGTGATATGAATGCAATTGTGCGCTAGTTTGAGCATTCTTTGACATTGCCTTTCTTTGGGATTGGAATGAAAACTGACCTTTTACAGTCCTGTGGCCACTGCTGATTTTTCCAACTTTGCTGGCATATTGAGTGCAACACTTTCACAGCATCATCTTTCAGATTTGAAAGAGGTCAACTGGAATCCCATCACCTCCACTAGTTTTGTTCGTATTGATGCTTTCTAAGTCCCACTTGCCTTTACATTCCAGGATGTCTGGCTCTAGGTGAGTAATCATACCATTGTGAATATCTTGGTTGTGAACAGCTTTTTTGTACAGTTCTTCTGTGTATTCTTGCCACCTCTTAATATCTTCTGCTTCTGTTAGGTCCATACAATTTCTGTTCTTTATCGAGCCCATCTTTGCATGAAATGTTCTCTTGATATCTCTAATTTTCTTGAAGAGATCTCTAGTCTTTCCTATTCTGTTGTTTCCCTCTATTTCTTTGCACTGATCACTGAGGAAGGCTTTCTTATCTCTTCTTGCTATTCTTTGCAACTCTGCTTCAGATGCTTATATCTTTCCTTTTCTCCTTTGCTTGTTGCTTCTCTCCTTTTCACAGGTATTTGTAAGGCCTCCCCAAACAGTCATTTTGCTTTTTTGTATTTCTTTTCCATTGGGATGGTCTTGATCCCTGTCTCCTGTACAATGTCATGAACCTCAGTCCATAGTTCATCAGGCACTCTATCAGATCTAGGCCCTTAAAACTGTTTCTCACCTCCGCTGTATAATCATAAGGGATTTGATTTAAGTCATACCTGAATGATCTAGTGATTTTCCCTACTTTCTTTAATTTAAGTCTGAATTTGGCAATAAGGAGCTCATGATCTGAGTGACAGTTAGCTTCCAGTCTTGTTTTTGTTGACTGTATAGAGCTTCTCCATCTTTGGCTGCAAAGAATATAATCAATCTGATTTCGATATTGACCATCTGGTGATATCCATGTGTAGAGTCTTCTCTTGTGTTGTTGGAAGAGGGTGTTTGCTATGACCAGTGCATTATCTTGGCAAACTCTATTAGTCTTTGCCCTGCTTCATTCCATATTCCAAGGCCAAATTTGCCTGTTACTGCAGGTGTTTCTTGCCTTCCTACTTTGCATTCCAATCCCCTACAATGAAGAGGACATCTTTTTTGGGTGTTAGTTCTACAAGGTCTTGTATGTCTTCATAGAACCGTTCAACTTAAGCTTCTTCAGCACTACTGGTTGGGGCATAGACTTGGATTACTGTGATATTGAATGGTTTGCCTTGGAAACGAGCAGAGATCATTCTGTTGTTTTTTAGATTGCATCCAAGTACTGCATAAATGGCCAATAGGCACATTAAAAATTTCTCAACGTTGCCCATTTCAGTTCAATTCTGTTCCGTTGCTCAGTTGTGTCCTGCTCTTTGCGACCCCATGAATTCCAACACGCCAGGCCTCCCTGTCCATCACCAACTCTCGGAGGTCACTCAAACTCATGTCCATCGAGTCAGTGATGCCATCCAGCCATCTCATCCTCTGTCACCCCCTTCTCCTCCTGCCCCCAATCCATTCCAGCATCAGAGTCTTTTCTAATGAGTAAACTCTTCTCATGCGGTGTCCAATATATTAGAGTTTCAGCTTCAGCTAATTATTAACGAAATACAAATCAAACCTACCCTGAGCTATTGCTTCACACCAGTCAGAATGGCCATCATCAAAATGTCTACAAACAATAAAGGCTGGAGAGGATGTGGAGAACAAAGGAACCCCCCAACACTGTTTGTGAGGATGTAAATTGGTGTAGTCACTGTGGAAACAATATGGATATTCCTTAAAAAACTAAAAATAGAGTTATCATATGATCCAGCCATGCCACTCCAGGGCATATGCCTAGAGAAAACTCTATTTGAAAAGATACATGCACCCCAATGTTTATAGCAGCTCTATTTACAATACCAACCTAACTGTCCATCAACAGATGAATAGACAAAGAGGCGGCATGTATGCACAATGGAATATTACTCAGCCTTAAAAAGAATGAAATAACGCCATTTGCAGCAACACAAACCGACCTAGAGATTATCATCCGAAGTGAAGTCAGTCAGACGGAGAAAGACAAATAACATATGATATCACTTACATGTGGAATCTAAGAAAATAGTATAAATGAATTTATTTACAACACAGAAATAGACTCACAGATGTTGAAAAAGACCTACAGTTTCCAAAGGGAAAGTTGGGGAGGGATAAATTAGTACTTTGGGATTAGCAGATACATACTACTATACACAAAACAGATAGACAACAAGGACATACTTTAGAGCACAGGTAACTGCCTTCAGTATAATAACCTATAATGGAAAAAAATCAGAAAAAGTATATATATACTTTTATATATATATATAAGTATATAAATAAGTATATATATGTGTATATATATATATTCATGTGCTCAGTTGTTCAGTTATGTCTGACTCTTTGTGACCCCATGGACTATAGCCCACCAGGCTCCTCTGTCTATGGAACTGTCCAGGCAAGAATACTGGACCAGTTTGCCAGTTTGCCAGGGGATCTTCCCAACTCAGGGATCAAACCCGCAACTCCTGTGTCTCCTGCATTGGCAGGTGGATCTTGTACCATTGTACCACCTGGGAAGTCATTGTATATATATGTGTGTGTATATATGTACATATATACACAATATAAATCAAATATATTTCAGTGAAACAAAAAAAATGAAGTAAAGCAATCATCACATTCCTTTTCAATAATATCCTAATATATTGTAGTATGCTTCTGGAAACTTTCAGTTCTCCATAAGATTTATCTGGATATTTCAGAAAGGAAATATGCTTTCCATAATCCATAAATGCTTTCCTTTTTTTTTTTTGTTTAAAGCAATTAGCATTACATCTCAAAATGATCTTCTGGAATTTTAAGTGCTTCAAATCTTAAAAAAAAAAAAAGATTGGAAATCCAAATTAGGGAACTCAAGAATGTAGGTTTGATGGGAAGAGGTTATAGGAAGAATGGGGACCTGAACTATATATTTCTTAAGTCTGATTTATTTCTCTCCTGTGCATATAAAGAATCATTAACAATGTAAGGATTAATTTTAGAATAACAGAAAAGCCTAGCTACCACCCTGAGATTTAATGAGCCCTTTTCTTGGAACAGATATTTGCTTTCTTTCTAACAGATATGTTCTTTTTGAACCAAAGCTAGATGACTGTTAAAGGCTGTCAGACCTGAAAAATCCCTTATGGATTAAATAAAATATATGAATTCAGCTTACATTTAATCTGCAAGTAATGTAGCAATCCACATGTTATATTAACAAATCTGCTAAAACTCAGGTAGATGACCAATGGTTATTCTTTTCCCTCTCATTTTGTAGTGAACATAGTTACATATTACATTGTGGTTAATATAAAAGAAATAGGCAATACAGCATAGGTAGGGAGAATTGTGGACATGTTTCATCTGGATACTTTATAATTAATAAATAGTATTATATTTGAAATAGATAGACCTCTAGATATGTTGGCTCTCTTCATCTCATGTAACACAACTGAACACTTCTCCAGTAATACTGATCAAAATAAAGAACCAAATCTGTAAGTTCTCTGAATTGTGTTAAGGTTTATAATTCCCAGGTAGATTGGCCTTTAATATAATGCATTTTGTTTCCGAAGATGAGACATGAACATAAAATTTGCATTATCTAAAATCACAGCATGAGACTGCTTAAAATCTGTGGTTGGATGTTTATATCTGCTTTTCTCCTCATTCTCTTTATAGCGCTGTAATTGGATGAGCTACATATTAAAATTCACATCTTTTGTGCTGATGTTATATTAATGGATTTTCTAAAGTTGATAATTCATCTGCAATAACACAAATAATATAAAAGTATAAAGGGTTCTGCTATCCCCGTTTTTTTCCTTTTGCTGTGAATTAAAGAAAATGAACTTCTCATTATGACAATGGATTTCTCCAGGACCTAGTTCCTTGTTATTTCTGTAACATCCTCTCCTGCTGCTCCAGGATACTCAGTTTATGCTGTACAAAAATTCTCATGATTCAGTAAGAATTGAACCATGACGCCACACTAGGTAGGAACAAAGTTGTAGGGAAGAGAAGATATTTTAGTTGTATATTTAGGAGGACTTGGCATTTAGTTCATTGAAAGTGGTATATAATAGAAAAGGGAAAATCTTAGATGATTTCCAAATCTGTATTTTGTGTGACAGTAGAATGAAGTCCTAAGGGTGGAGTTGGGAGGGATAAGAATTTGGAAGTGATATAGAATTATATACTGTTGTTTCCCTATACCTTTCCTATACCTGTGTAAATAGTCTCCTTATGAACTTCTTCTCCAGTTTATATCATCTGTTTCCTGCTAGGATCCTGATTGGTACAATAATTAGTACCCAAGGTGGCCTTGGGAAGCAGAACTTCAAATTTTGGGCATGGATTTCTCACATTCTTGAAGAGTGCTGGGGAGAAACGGACATGGGTAATATATGACATGCAGAGACATTGTGTGTATGTGTGTGTGTGTGTGTGTGTGTGTGTGTGTGTGTGTGTGTTTGTATGTGTGCTCAGTCATGTCCAACTCTTTGTGACCTCATGGACTGTAGCCTGCCGGGCTCCTCTATCCATGAAATTTTCCAGGCAAGAATACATGACGTGAAGAGACGTTATGATTACTCAAATGACCACTGATGCTAGAATGTGATGAAGCATATAGACAAAATATGGCATTGGGGATTCAAGTGAATGTAAAACTCAGTCGCTATAGCAAAAATAGTTACTATAAAATTCATGGAGTCACCTGGCTCCTTCTGATAGCTCTAGAGTGTGTATATGTGGAAAACAAGCAATTAAAACCCAAAAATATCTGGCATGGATGTTTAGTAAGCTTAAAAGAAATCTTGAAGGAGTCCCTCATTTCTTATGCCCAGAGGGTAAGAACCAAGTCCAGGCTCCAATTCTGAGGGTTTCACAATTCAAATAATTTCTCAAGTCAACTAGGTCTCTTGCGCTTATAGAAAAGTTTTGGTGGCAGAAAGGGTAGAATGTTAAACCAGGAGAAAGGGTCATTTGAGTAGCAAGGATGAAGCTGGGGACTTTGAGGTTCTCCCCACTCCCACCTATATGTCTTTCACTCAAAGACATATAGAAAAACAAACAAACAAAACTTCTTCAGTATGAAAGCCTTTTGATGACTGCCCTTGCCTCACAATCTAATTCTCCTCACAACACATCCATTGCTGCTAGCAGAGATGGAAAGTACAAGGACCGCTCTATGTGGAGATGGCCTACACACCCAAAGGGGTTCAGGACCTCTCCAATCGGTATTGGCAAGAAACTAGAGAATGTATGTGAAGGTAGATTTTAAGGGATTAGATCAAGGGGGGATAAAGTATAAGGCCTAATTGGGCTGAATTATCATGGAAGCATTGTCAGAATATGAAATTTAATATATTGACTTAAGCGCATGAATATAACCTGGTGAGGTAGCTCTTTGAAGCCTGGACTCATCAATAATCCACATTTTTACAATGAGCTGGCACAGCTAAAGGAATAAGTCCAAAAGCTCTGAAATGCTGAATGAATCTGCTCAGCCCCTACCACCATGCCCCACAGAGAGACAGTTGGGAATATGTCCTTCAACTAAGCTCCAAGAAATGTTTTATTGAGGAGGCTGCAAGACGAGTAGATGTGGAATTTTGTTAATGGGTTGCTAAACACAATCATCATTAAAAATTAAGTTAATAATCCCAAAAGGCTATTAATTCTAGTATTTCTTTCCCCAACTTTATATCTATGTGAAGCAGGAATTCCTTCAATAAATGGTGCTGGACCAATAGGATAATCATATATGCAAAAAAAGAGAAAAAGAAAACAGACCCTTGACCTATATAAAACTTTAAATGGCTCATAGGTCTAAAGGTAAAAGCTAAAACTATAAAATTTCTAGAAGAAAACACAGGAGAATCTTTGTGGCCTTGACTTAGGCAAAGGTTACTTGAACGTGTGATAACAAAAGCCTGATTCAAAAAAGAAAGCACTGATAAATTCAACTTCATTAAATTAAAAATTTTTGGAAGAGATCATTAAGAAAATGAAAACACAAGCCACCACACTGGGAGATAGTCTCATATTTGGTAAGGGACTCATGCCCAGAATACGTAAAAAAACGTGCGTGAGTGCTCAGCCGTGTCTGACCCTGAGGTCAATGGTTGTTCAGCAGCAAGTTGTAATTTTGGAGTTCTCGCAGGAGAAGATGAGCGCACGTACTTCTGCTCCACCGTCTTTCTCCTTTTTAAGTCTAAAAGAGGATAAACGTGATTATTTTACGTGGATTTTTGTGTTTAGAGTCTTTATGTAACATTTAAAGTATTTCTATTCTGTCTATGCTTGATTACTATACAAATATAAGAAAGTTTAAATTACTCCTGAAAGCCAGCAGAGGGTGTACAAGGTACTGTTTTACTAGTGAGGAATTAAAAATCATTTAAATGTGTTCTTTTTGCAATTTTTTAAGGAATCTCCACACTGTTCTCCATAGTGGCTGTACTAGTTTGCATTCCCACCAACAGTGTAGGAGGGTTCCCTTTTCTCCACACCCTCTCCAGCATTTATTGCTTGCAGATTTTTGGATCGCAGCCATTACAGTGTGGAGATTCCTTAAAAAATTGCAAATAGAACTCCCTTATGACCCAGCAATCCCACTTCTGGGCATACACACCGAGGAAACCAGAATTGAAAGAGACACATGTACCCCAATGTTCATCGCAGCACTGTTTATAATAGCCAGGACATGGAAACAACCTAGATGTCCATCAGCAGATGAATGGATAAGAAAGCTGTGGTACACATACACAATGGAGTATTACTCAGCCGTTAAAAAGAATTCATTTGAATCAGTTCTGATGAGATGGATGAAACTGGAGCCGATTATACAGAGTGAAGTAAGCCAGAAAGAAAAACACCAATACAGTATACTAACACATATATATGGAATTTAGGAAGATGGCAATGACGACCCTGTATGCAAGTCAGGAAAAAAGACACAGATGGGTATAACGGACTTTTGGTCTCAGAGGGAGAGGGAGAGGGTGGGATGATTTGGGAGAATGGGAATTCTAACATGTATACTATCATGTAAGAATTGAATCACCCGTCCATGTCTGACGTAGGGTGCAGCATGCTTGGGGCTGGTACATGGGGATGACCCAGAGAGATGTTGTGGGGAGGGAGGTGGGAGGGGGGGTCATGTTTGGGAACGCATGTAAGAATTAAAGATTTTAAAATTTAAAAAAAAAAATAAAATTAAAAAAAAAATTAAAAAAAAAATAAATGTGTTCTTTTACTGATTTAGGGAATGAATTTGAGAAATCAAAATATTTATTCCATCAAATATCAGTGTTACTAGAAATTTACACCTAGATAATCAAAACTTGCCTAAATATTTGTTGGCCCTCCATAAGTCATATCATTTAGGGAAGAACCAAAATTTTCTTTTGTACAAGGATAATTTTTGGCATGAAGTTATACATACAATGCATATAACACAAAACTGAAATTATGTATGGAGTTTATAGTAAATGTAATTCCCATTAATTCATTTTTGAAAATGAAACTCAGGAAAAATTCAGAGACAATGACTATAGAATAGTTAATAAACTTATTATTTTGTCACTTATTTTTTATCGCATGAAAAAACTTTTCTCATGCTAAAATGTGCAAATAAGTACATCAAAGTCTTGAATCAATAACACTTCTAATTATTTTTGATGTGCTTATTTCTTTAAAGTATAAGGAATTAGGAAACACCACAAACATGTAAGATAAAAGGGAGCTAATGATTTCACTCTTTGTTATTTAGTCACTAAGTCATGTCCTACTCTTTTGCAACCCCATGAACTGTAGCCTGCCAAGCTCTTCTATCCATGGGACTTCCCAGCAAGAATACTGGAGTGGGTTGCCATTTCCCTCTCCAGGGTGTCTTCCAGACCCAGGGATAGAATCCAGTAGGGATTTTAAAATGGGTTTGTTTATACTGGATATTTTGAAAAAGCTATGTTATTCCAGTGGAAGTTTTTGTCTGCAGGCTGCTGCTCTTTGATATTTATAAATATCATAATGATGGAGACTGCTATGAAGTAGAAAATGCTTCACTGAATCTCTCAGTAGCAGTAATTCAATCAAGCAAAGGTTACAAAAGCCCTGCGGGCCACTTGTTATGTGATAGCAGAAACAGACCTGATTTTGTTGTATCAAAAATTTTTTAAGCAAAAGCTTAATGTTAAATTTAATGCTCTTTTATGGTAATTCTATTACTCTGAGCTTGATATATCCCTTTCATTTTTGCTCCACATTTTTTCCTGTTTGTTGTCAGTATATATGTGCTATATAAATGATGTAATGTTAATTAAAAATGATGATGCAACACTGTTTAAATATATATTATGTATTTGTGTATAGACATATAGCTATAGACAAACATACGCTAAGTAAATAATCCTAATTTTTCTCACATTTGTGAATTTTACAATTCCAGGAGGAAATATACCAAAAATATAAGGAGAATTGAATGCTGGAATGCTTGCTGGCAGGAATACGAGTGATTCATTCTTCTCTTCATGATTTCTAGTTTTCCAAAATTTCTAGAAATAAATTCTAATTTTTATATTTGTAATTCTGTTATCAGAAAAATAAATAAAATTAAATAGAAACAGTCTTATAAAGGATTTACTGGGTAAGTAAGAAAAATTAAGTTTCAAGATGACACAGTGATTAATCACCAATTTTATATCTAACACCATTAGGTTGATTCTCATGAAATTTTTATGTCAATCTGTTCAGGAGGATGTGGAGTCATTTGTTTCTAGAAATTTCCTAGAAAAGGTGAGACAGTCATTCTGTTGGAAAGTTGGGAAATTCATCTTTCTGAGAACAAAGGAGTAGGGCTTATGTTCTATAAAATTCTTTCTTTAGTCAGTCTAAACTGACATGATTTTGTCAACTTTAGCATATTGCACATTTTATGATTCATAGTAATTAAATAAAAGAGACACTAATTAAAGTCTCACCACCTTTGCTTGACTCTTCTTGCTTTGCTTGTTTTAAAATTTGACACACACTTTTTTATTCTGCCACTTTCCTTTATCATTAGTTAATTAATTAAACAGATATTCATTGAGTGTTCCTGCACTGCCCAGCTCTGTTAGCCATTAGTTTGAAGTTAGGAGGTTATCCGTGCTGCCTGGGTCCTGGTGCTCACACCTGGAGCTTGGCTTTGGGCTGCCCCAGAACCAGTGTCCTTATGTTCCAGCCTCGCAGCGCATACACGGCCATGTCTCCTGAGCACAACAGGCTCTACACTAGGGTCCGTTCTGTGTCAAGACTGCATGGGAGCCTTGGAGGGTATTGTTGAAAAGATAATTGTTTTAGAGATTCCTGGAGTCTTGTCTTCATTTAACTACACCAAATGACTTGTGTTGGTTTGCAAACTTGGAAGCTTCCCAGGTGAAATCTGAATGCTCCCTGTCCCTACACATGGACAAGGAGGCAGCTTTTTCCCTCCCTCTTCGTTGAAAAATCTATTTTTGTATTGAGGTAACACTGGTTTATTATGTTAGGTATCATACATGTGCACAACATTGCATTTCTACTTCTGTACACACCACTGCATACACTTCTGTGCACACCACTGCATACACTTCTGTGCACACCACTGCATGCTCATCACCAAACATTCAGTTTCCATCTGTCACCACATAGGTGACCCCTCACCTATTTTTGCCCTCCATCCTCTTCCCTGCTGGTAACCACTACTCTGTTTTCTGTATCTCTGTGTTTGTTTTTGTTTGGTTTATTCATTTTTTCTTGTTTTTTACATTCTACATGTGAGTAAAATCATATGGTATTTGTCTTTCTCCATCTAACTCACTTCACTTAGCAGAGTGCCCTTGAAGTCCATCTGTATTGTTGCAAATGGCAAGATTTCACCTTTTTATGAATAGTATTCCATTGTATATGTATATATTTACTACATCATTACCCATCCATCCATTGATGAGTACTGAGGTTGGTAGGCAGCAGTTTTAATAAGAAAGGGAAGTTACACATAAGGCTTGTCTTGGGTGTCTGCAAGATGAGTAGGTCTCCACACCTACACACCAGAATTTTAAAATATTTTATGGAAGCCTTGCCTGGATTCAGTCGGGTACATGGTTGAGACAGTCACAACACATTGCTCTCAAAGCATCACACTTCAAACCTCCTCCCACTCTGGGAAGGGTGTGTGGAATATCCATTTTAACAACAGAGAAAGAGTGAGGAGACTATGACTGCCAAGGGCCAGCTTGGGGTCAAGTATTGATCACATACTCAAAGACCTCCAACAACCAGGGTCTAGTGCAAAAAAAATTAAAAAAAAAACAACTATATCGGAGCGTATTCTCCAAGGTAATTGACCATATCCATTAGGTAATTTTAAGAGGAGGATTAAGATAGAGAGTTAAATTTAAAAATAGTGAATTATTCCCCTTTTACTATTTTAATTCTAATGTTTAAATGTTGTTTCATGTAATTTGTAACGTTTTGAGAGTGATATATTAATATATGGAAAATATTTCCTGGATATAGAGTACAATAAAGTCAAATATACTTTAAAAAGATACTTTCATGTTTATTAATAGTGTCAATTTATTGAGGCAAGGAAGACTTGATTTGCAAACCTTACCTATATGATTTGAGGCACAAATGAAAGCATTTTTTTAAAATGTGCTGATTTTTCTCTCCTGTGGACATCGGCCAATATTGGGCCTTTCAGCACCAACATGAATACTTCCATCTCATCCAAAAGATGATGTCTCCAGGAATTTAGCAACCTGTTTTGTCACTTTGGAAATCTACTAGTGTACCCCTGGGGAAATCTATTGGATTGCCTCTCAAATAGCTTTTTAAGTCCATTTCTCCAGAGGTCATTTAGGACGTCAATGATCCTGAGTATTTGTATCAAATCATACTGAAGGTGATAAGAAGAGCCACTTCCCTCCCCCTGCACAGGATGCTGACTGCAACTCTGCTGCTGGCCACTGGGCTGTGGGAACCCACACCTCAGTCCTGCAGTGCAAGTATGTCAGTCACAGGTCAGGGAAACAAGGAAGTCTTTGCTTATTTCTCTCTCCAGCTTGCTCCCTGGTTCTTCCATTTATCTGCGGTGATATCTATAAATTTAAAAGGGGAAAGTTAAATGTTAAGATAGAAAACCTGAATATTTTGCATGCAATCTCTGATGGCTTTTGGAGGTGAGACACTCATCTACCAGAAGGAAGCATGACTGACATTAAGCCTCTAACTTATTTCAGAGGAGCATGTGTTTTCCACGAGTTAGGCCTTTTTTCAAGGTTAATTTTAGAAGGAGTATGATTGCTTCTGCTTGGGGATTAAGAACAGGGAAACTTATCCTGGATAAAATGATCAAGTCAGGGATATGTCATATTCATGGTTATAATATCCATCACGTGCCTGATATAGCAAAGAACTGCAAAAGAATTTTCTTCAGTGCACTTCAGTTCAAGGCCCAGCAGTGTCACAGAGATCTGGGCCAGCCATTTAAGGTCCCAGAGGCTCACTTTCTCCACTTTAAAATGTATATTAAAAAGTTCCTGTTGCTCCACTTTGAGGAAAAACCAAGCTGATGTTAATAAATATTTTTTTAACCTAAGGTTTTGCATGGAAGAACAGTTATTACTGTGTAGACATGCTACAGATAAACACATACTGTAATGTTGAGGTTATGAAGTGAAGTTAAAAGAGGCTATTGTAATATCCAATTTGAGTCCTGAGCGGGGACATCGGTGCACAGTATTGCGGTCATTTTGCCCGATTTAACTTTTATTCACAGATTTTTGCTTGTTTTAAAATATCTTTCTAACTAGTTGTTAACATTTACTAGAGGCCTTGCCTGTCATCTTCCTAGCTGAATTCAAAGCATTTAAAACAATATTTGGAACCGAGCAGACACTCAATTATTTTTAAAATAAATCAATACCACCATGTTGCAGAGAGCCACTCACCACGAGGTCTCTCTCTGCTGATGTTTATGGCTGGTCAGGGTTTTTTAACCTACTTGAGACTAGAGATTATGAATGATAAGAAAAAAATGATAAAAAGGATATATGAATGATATAAAAATATAACCTATGCAAATAGAAAAGAAATATATGGTAAAATATTATTGCAGACAAGTTTGACTTGCTGCTGAAAATTAGGGGGATTATGCAGAGACACTGATTAAATCATGCTCTTATTATAGGCAATATGTGTTTTACTTCAGATCATTGAACTTAACCTTTGTGTGATTGATATCATACTCTTATTTATCATATATTTTTTGAAGAGATAGATTCCAATATTTTATATTTAAAAGAACTGTTGACTATCCTACTAAGAGAAAATACTTCTGAATGAAATTTTATAAATAGATAACACAATTTTATCTTTCATCAGTATATCCAAATATTGTTTCTTGTTTATTCATGCATGTGCTCAAGCAGTTGGCACATTTTTGGCAGTTCTGGTCAAATTACTCCATCTTTTCAGAGATGTTTAAACTAAACTGACAGTTTGGATTATCTGACAGCCTTTATTCACAATTGTCTAATTTTTTCACAATATGAATCAAATGATTTTCTTGCCTATAAGATTAACAAAAATAGGGTTGTGTCCCACAGTCATTACTTTGTAACTTGAGAATATATAGGAAATCATAACTGCACTCAGGAATATGTGTAGCTGATATGAAATGTTCCTGGAAGAATCATGTTAAGAACTTCAGGAACTTTCTCTTTTATATTCTATTTTCTCTTCTAAGAGTAATTTATGTTTCATTCTGAATTCTAACATTTTGTTTGCTTGATTTGAATAGTTTTTAAAGCTTTTTCTTCTATTTCTCTGAGTATCATTATATAGTCTAATAATTTGTTCTCTGGCTTATATGAATTTTAATATTTTAAATTTTAGATGAGAGTTGATGATCATTTGGTACTTTATCAGTCATTTAAAAATCTTTTATCGTTGTTTCTGTTTTGACAAAAAATCTTTAATAAACTTACAATTTATTTGCATCGAGTCCACTTGGATTAATGGGATTCAATTTTTCAACTTTGTGAAAAATATCCAAATTCCTTAATACCACTATCTTTCTTTCTTTAATATTGTGATACAGTTTCCAAATCAAAATAATTTTCTATATCAGTATGTTGTCTGGAGGGAAAATAAAGTAAGGTCCACCAATGTAAGAAACTAGTATATTGTGTTAGACTCTACATTGCATTTTACTTGATAGAGAAATACTATGGAATTAATTAGTATTATTGTCTTAATTAATATCTACTGATTGCAAACAGAAACCAACTTGCATGAATTTTGGAAAAACAGGAACTTAATGACAGATAATGAGTTATACAGTGGAACTCAAGAGCAGCTATGGCTCTCAATTCCCTATAGTCAAGATTGAGAAAGCCATCAGGTCTCTCATCTATAATTTGTTATTTTTCATTGTTTTGCTCGAATATCTGCCTCACCTACTTTCTTCATTCATAGACCGGCTTCTCCTACCTCTCCATGACCATAATGGAAAAAATGGCTGCTTACAGATACCAAGTTAATATCAGTATTTCTTCATCTACCTTAATTGGGTGTCTCTGACCTTCAGTTCCAAGTTCTTGATAAAAAAACTCCCTTTATTAATTTGCCTTTGACATTGTGGTAGATTTTCATGCCATTTCCCAAGTATTTATGGTTCCTTTTCTACTTTGCAAGCATGTAACAGGATTGCACTTCCTAGCTCCATGGTAGCTGGGTGAGACCATGTGCTGTATCCTGGTTAATGAGGTGTGAACTAGTGACATGTGTCATTTAAATACCAGTAAGAGACTCTCTAGAGTGTTTTCTTCCTCTGTCTGGCTGATCTGCAGAGTCACAGTTAATGGCTACTTCCCTAGCTTGAGTTCCTGAATGAAGATACACCAGGTTAGGATTCAGTGGAGCGAGAAATAAACTTTTATAGTTTTAAATCATTGAGATGTTGAGGTTCTTTGTGATCTGAGCATAGCTAGGCCTAACTTGACTTACATATAAATATACCTAAAGTTGTATTAGATTTGCAATAGTTTCATTTGGATTTGATTGTTATTTAAAACTCCATCCTAGGCCACTGCTTTGATCCTGTTTGCCCTGCACTCACAGTTTTCCTGTCCCAGGTTCAGTACCCATTTTTTTCTGTCGTACTGTATGTTGTGAGATTCTCAGAGGACATAGAGACAGGGCATTAAAGTATGCAAGAAGAAACACTGGCCTAGGAGTTAGAAGACATAGATTCTTTCACCTATTATTCAGCTATGATCATGTGGCAATTTATAATTTTGAGACTGTTTCTTTGTATAAAATACATATATTATACTCTGCAGTGTCATTATGCTCAATTATAGTATATAGAGAGTAAGGCGCTATATTACACAAATGTAAGTTATTGCTTTTTATCAATCAGCAATCTATATGTTATCTTTATGTAAATTGCTTAGGTATGTCTTTCCAAGGTTAAGCTGGGCATTGTTTTACGTCATCAGTTTAGCTAATGAACACACAATTGTACAAACTCACAAATGATGATAATGGTGGTGATTTAGTTGCTAAGCTGTGTACAACTCTTGCAACCCACCCCATGGACTCTAGCCTGCCAGGCCCCTCTATCCATTGGGATTCCCCAGGCAAGAATACTGGAGTGGGTTGTCCTTTCTTCCTCCAGGGGATCTTCCTAACCCAGGAATTGAACCCTGGTCTCCTGCCTTGCAGGCAGGTTCTTTACTGATTGAGCTACACATGTAACAAATTAGTTGTGATTCTTTTTAAATATCTAATCACTTCTAAATCCTTGTTTCCTTGGTAGCTCTTAAATTATGCTTTAAGACAATGATGAAACCAAATGATAACACTAGTTACATATGTCAGAACAGTACAGACCACATCCAGGTAGTGATTGAACTATGTTGCCCACTGATGTCAATGCTGGCACTAAGTTACTCCCAAATGCCATGTTCCTGGTTGCACAGGGGATATTTCTGTGTGCACTGGTAAGGGGTTTGGGAAACAGACGCAATCTTCCTGTCCCTTCGACTGTCACTCTGTGAGACAACAGTCCTGGAGATGTGAGGTGGTTCTGCTGTTGCGTCTCTGGCTCCACGTTCCGGCTTCTGGTACTGAGAGCTGTATAGATGGAAGTAGTAACAGTGGCTTCTGAATTTGCAGTATCCTGGTACCCCCTGAAATTACAGTATATGCTCTTGAGATCAGTTGTTCCACAACTAGACCTAGAGGTGGTAATTCCCTAATGAGTCAGTTCTATTTTGTTCTTTATTTCTGGAGGCCCTGTTCAGAGCTTGCTCTTGTAGCCTTCTCAATGATTCTGTAAGCATCTAACCTGTATTTCATTTACTCTCACATAAAATACCCTGATCAGTGGTTCTTAAACTTTAGTGTGACTCAGAATGACCTGGTGGACTTGTTAAAACATAGATTATCTGGCTGCACTCCCAGAATTTCTGATTTATTAGGCGTGGGAGTAGGATCCAAGAATATCAACATATAAGGATTCCTGAACTGCTGAACCAGAGACTGTACTTTGCAATCTAGAGTCTTTTCTGTTTCCTATTTAGAATCTGTAATGAAATAAGTCTTGTCCCTAAGTGTATCAAATAATCCAAATCAGTTATAAGCATTTCTCAAAAGGTCAATAATTGAACTCAGTAAATACTGGATCACAAGTGGAGAATATTAATTGGATTTATAACAAAATGTATATTAAGCAGTGTTAATACAGATCTGACAATTAGTAATATATACTAGAATGGCTATGTTATATTTAGTATGTATTTTTACTTTTATGCTTTGAAAGAAAGCCTGTCTGGGTGATATTATATAGTAACATTATCATATAGCAAGTTACACTTGTTCTCCTCCTGTCTGAATATAAGTTCAGCGCAGACAGATCATGTGAAGCTTTTCTATAAATTCTGATTTAAAAATAGAACCTTAAACAGAACTAATATTTATGATACATTTAATTATTATCCTTTTATACTGCATATGTTAGAGAATCTTATTTTTAATTTTAGGTCTATTTAACTGTTTAACTTACTCCAGATTAATGCTTTTTATCTAAACTATTTTGAGGTACAAATATATAATAATTTAAGGAAAGAGTTAAAGCCAGATTCTAAGTCTATCTAGTCCAGTTTTTTTTTTTTTTAACAACTGTTAGCAACTCTCTGGAGTGTGGGCTTCACTGTTACCTATTTTATGTGTGTTCAAATCAGCAATGGAAAATTTTTTTGCCATATTTTAAACAAAAGTTTAATAATATATTAGTGTGAATTACATTGCCAATCCATGCTAATATTTAATATATAAGTATTAAGTAGAGGTCATTAGCTGCTATCAGTTTTCAAGTTGTTACCTTAACACTGTTTAAAAGATCATTTTATGTTATTTCAAGTTGTTCTTTAATTCTTAGAAATAAGTAATGTATTTGGATGTCATCCAATATCTCCCTATGAATTAAGCTCCTTCATTCTATAATCATGTTATTTAATCAAAAATTAACTTCCTGCCAGAGTGGCTTATTAAGGATTTGCTAATTCTGATTTTCTTCTCTGAAACTTAATTGAACTCAGCAGTCAATAGTTCCTCTCCTCAGGTCTCAGATAACAAAATATATTTTGTGTTTTCCTTTTTTTCTCAAGATTTACCATTTCTCAATTTTTTTCTTTAAAAATTACTTTTTTTAAACAATGATTGAGCAATTGAAAAAGATGAACAAGTCATAATTAACTGATGATTCTTGAGGCTTTGCTACTTTTCAATTTGAGGTGACTTTCAATTTCTTCTACTATAATTTTGCATCTATCAATGTATATATAATAGCCTGGAATTTTTTAATACAGTCCAGCCTTTTGGGCAACTCAAAGACTCAAAGTACAGTTCATTTTTGTCTCTGTTGCTGTCAGTTCAGTTCATGGAAAGTATCCTTTCAAGGTGATGTAGACTACTTGATATGTACCAGTAAAATATTGAAAGTCTATCATGGCATTGAGAGATGCCTTAAAAACTTAAGCTTCAGGTTAAATATCTAATTTAATCAAGTGAGGTTTGAACAGTTTCTGATTTAGATTGATTAGGTGACTGATGATGGTTATCGCCTGGTTATGATACAAAGGGTTTAAGTATCAGCACCTATACATTTGCATATGATTGAAATTTTCTAAAATAAAAAGCTTTTAAAAATAAGATAGAAATGATACCTACAAGAATTGTGTAGCAATAGCACATATAGAGAGGTTTAGTGAATAATACATAGATAAATACTTAGGATATAAGTGAGAAACAAAACAAGTATATCTTTACTGGGATTTAATGTGTGCAACTAGACCATGAGTAGGAGGAAGACATTTATCAACTGACAAAAAATTAATCTACAAAATATACAAGCAGCTTATGCAGCTCAATACCAGAAAAACAAGCAACGCAATCAGAAAATGGGTGGAAAACCAAACGGACATTTCTCCAAAGGAGACATACAGATGGCCAACAACACATGAAAAGATGCTCAATATATCTCATTACCAGAGAAATGCAAATCAAAACTACAATGAGGTATCACCTCACACCAGTCAGAATGCCCATCATTAAAAAATCTACCAACAATAAATGCTGGAGAGGATGTGGAGAAAAGGGAACCCTCTTGCACTGTAGGTGGGAATGAAAACTGATACAGCCAATATGGAAGACAATCTGGAGATTCCTTAAAAAACGAGGAATAAAGCAACCATACGACCAAGAAATCCCACTACTGGGCACATACCCTGAGGAAACCATAATTAAAAGAGACAAATGTACCACACTGTTTGTTGCAGAACTTTTTACAATAGCTAGGACATGGAAGCAATTTAGATGGCCATCGACAGATGAATAGATACAGAAATTGTGATGCATATAGACAATGGAATGTTACTCAGCTTTAAAAAAAGAAAAGATTTGAGTCAGTCCTAATGAGGTGGATGAACCTAGAGCCTATTGCACAGAGTGAAGTAAATCGGAAAGAGAAAGACAAATATTGCATATTAACAAGTGTGTGTGTAATCTAGAAAGATAGTGTGATGAACTTATTTGCAGGGCAGCAATGGAGATGCAGACATAGAGAACAAACTTGTGGAGACAGTGGGGGAGGGAGAGAGTGGGACAGACTGAGAGAGTAGCAAGAAAACAATACATTACCATATATAAAATAGAGAGCCAGTGGGGATTTGCTCTGTGACAGCCTAGGGGGTGGGATGAGGTTGGACGTGAGAGGGGGGTACAAGAAAGGGACATAGGTCTACCTGTGACTGACTGATGTCAAAGTGTGGCAGAAGTCTGCACAATATCATAAAGTAAACATCTTGCAATAAAAAATTTTAAAAAATGATATTTATATGTAAGAGTAGGGATAGAACATTTCTTTTGTTGTTGCCGCTACCTTATACTATTATTTACATTATACATTTTTTTTAGTTTTATGTTGATCCGTTTTCCTTAAAGTTCAATGAAATAAAATTACATTCAAAAAATAAAATTTAGTTCTCGTTCTTATTGCTGAACTACAATTAGACATGAAGGTCACATTCTTGCATTTTAAAATGATGACAGTTTTGTGGGACAAGCAAGAGCAAATACTGCAAAGTCTGAAAAAATGATGCTGTAATTTGTAATGGAGATGGCATAAATATATCTCAAATATCACAATATTAGAGTGTTTATGGAGCAAGCCCAAGGGACTCCAGGTTAAGACCACTTTTCACGAAGCATTTCTATTCTAGTCCTCAAAGACACATTACAGAACTATGACTATAGGAAGCATCTAATGTTAGAGGCAAAATGCACCACTAAAATCTATGACAAGAATGAAGGTAGGCTTAATATCTTAATATAAAAATTAAAGAGAAGCAAAATTTAAGATAAACACTCCAGATCCCTGGTGGTTCAGATGGTAGCATCTGCACGAAGTGCAGGAGACCCAGGTTTGACCCCTGGGTCAGGAAGATCCCCTGGAGAAGGGAGTGGCTACCCACTCCAGTATTCTTGCCTGGGAAATCCTATGGACAGAGGAACCTGGCTGGCTACAGTCCGTGGGGTCACAGGGTAGAGCACAACTGCGCGACTAACATTTTCACTTTGACTTCCTAGGTGGGCAGTGGTGAAGAATGTGCGTGCCAATGCAGGAGAACCAGGTTCGATCCCTGAGTCAGGAAGACTCCCCTGGAGAAGGGAATGGGAACACACTCCAGTATTCTTATCTGGGAAATCCCATGGACAGAACGGTCCATGAGGTCGCAAAGAGTTTGACATGACTGAGCAACTGAGCACACACACAGATAAATGAAGGTAACTCTGATCTCGTAATTATTGGAGGAGGTCATGGAGACGATGACCTGTGAATGGAACGAGGGCAACCGGAAGCTCCTCACCCCTCCTCTCACTTGGACTGTGCATCCTGCCCACCATTCCCACCATGGGAGCCGTTTTCAAGAACACAGCCTTAAGAGAGCAATGTGTGCTTGAGAGCACATGACTAGGTAGCTACTAGATCTGACTGAACCACATTAAAACTTCTGTATAAACTTTAAGATTCTGGCAGGCAGAGTGGAGCTCTACTCATTCTGCAGCTCCCAAGTCAAGCCTCAGGTCTTCTTGCTTATTAAACCCACCACCTACCAATCTGGAGGGACTGTCTTGTTCTTCCATCTCTCTATGCCCTCCCTGTATGAGGGCCCGTTTTGGATTTTACCTGGGAAACCCCTGCAGGTGCAAAACAATGGTTATGAACGATTGGAAAAGTAGTATTAGTAACTTAAAACATGGAAAATTGCTTATCCCTTGTACCAAGGCTGGTATGAAGGTGAAGCAAGCAAGACACCCAGGGAGAAAAATGTCCAGAAGAACTCTGTCTCTGGGTCACACAAGTGCAGGGCAGGCCTCTGAGAAGGGTGCCTCCATAAATTGTACCCCATAGATGCCTCACTTGGCTTGTTTTTGTAGCGGCCCTGCTTTGCATTAATCAAAGGAATTCAAATTATAGCTATAATTGGCAGTTTCCCAGATAGTTTCCTGTGATTTCCCCTGCTCCTGATACTTATATCTTTGTGTATGGCTTTCATAAATACATGGCATGCTTTGTGATCAATGGAATATATCTGAAGTGATGGTATGTGTCTATTTGATACTGCTTTTCTCTTCTGAGGAAAATGCTCACTCTGGGAGAAGTCAGCTGCCATTTGGTAAGGCTAACCAAACTGCCAGATGCAGAAGTCCAAGTGGTAAGGAACTGAAACCTTCTACCAACAGCCATGAGAATGAGACATTTTGGAAGCAGGTATTTTTAACCCCAACCAAGCCTTCAGGTGGCCATAGCATCATTAAGATTTTACAAAAATGCAACTCTCAGAATGGGAGAAAATATTTGGAAAAGAAGCAACCGATAAATGATTAATCTCCAAAATATACAAGCAGCTCATGAAATTCAGGGTTTTCCTGAAGGCTCAAATGGTAAAGAGTCTGCCTGCAGTGCAGGAGCCCCGAGTTCACTCCCTGGGTTAGGAAGATCCCCTGGAGAAAGAAATGGAAACCCAGTGCAGTACTCTTGCTGGAGAATTCTATGGACAGAGGAGCCTGGCGAGCTACAATCAATAGGGTTACAAAGAGTCAGGCACGACTGAATGACTTTCACTTTCTTTTTAAAATGCAACTCAATATCAAAACAAAAAAACAATAAACAACCAATCCAAAAAAAAAAAAAAAAGAATGGAAGATCTAAACAAACATTTATCCAAAGAAGACATATAGATGGTCAAGAAACATATGCAAAGATGCTCAACATCATTCATTATTTGAGAAATACAAATCGAAACTACAATGAGGTATCACCTCACACTGGTCAGAATGGTCATCGTCAAAAAATATACAAACAGTAAATGCTGGAGAGGATATGGAGAAAAGGGAACTCTTGCACTGTTGGTGGGAATATAAATTGATACAACCACTACAGAGAACAGCATGGAAGTTCCTTAAGAAACTAGGAATAAAACTATCACATGACCCAGCATTCCGCTACTGGGCATTTACCCTGAGAATACCATAATTCAAAAACACACAAGTACCTGAATGTTCATTGCAGCACTATTTACAATAGCCAGGACATGGAAGCAGCCTAGACGTTCATCAACAGATGAGTGGATGAAGATGTGGTATGTCTATAGGGCGTCCTTGGTAGCTCAGCTGATAAAGAATCCACCTGCAACGCATGAGACCCTGGTTCAATTCTGGGGTCAGGAAGAACCCTCCCCGGAAAGGGATAGGCTACCCACTCCAGTATTCATGGGCTTCCCTGGTGGCTCAGACAGTAAAGAATCCGCCTGCAATGTGGGACACCTGGGTTGGATCCCTGGGTTGGGAAGATCCCCTGGAAGAGGACAACCCACTCCAGTATTCTTGCCTTGGAGAACCTCCATGGACAGAGGAGCCTGGTGGGCTACAGTCCATGGGGTCACAAAGAGTCAGACATGGGTGATGGAATATTACTTAGCCATTACAAAGAATGAAATTGGGTCATTTGCAGTAATGTGAATGAACCTAGAGTCTGTCATATAGAGTGAAGTAAATCATAAAGAGAGAAACAAATATTGTATATATTGGAATCTAGAAAAATGGTACTGATGGACCTACTTGCAGGGCAGGAAGAGAGACTCAAACATAGAAAATAGACTTGTGAGCATGAAGTGGGGGAAGGCGAAAGTGGGATGAATTGAAAGCATAACATTGACGTATGTACTTCACCATTTGTAAAATAGGCAGCTAGTGGGAAGGTGCTGTACAGCTCAGAGGCTCACCTCAGTGTTCTGTGATGACCTAGAGGGGTAGAATGGGGGTGAGTGAGAGGCAGGCTCAAGAGGGAGAGGATTTATGTACACATAGATCAGATTCATGTTGTTGTACAGCAGAAACTAATACAACATTGTAAAGCAATTACACTTTAATTAAAAAATTTTTTAATTGCGAGCTCAGAAGACACCTCAGCCAGAACCATTCAGCCCAACTACTCCCAAATTACTGATTCACAGAACCTTTGAGATGATAAATATTTATTGCTTTAAGCTATTTTTAATGCAACAATAGGTAATTAAGACAATAGCAGAGCAAACCTGAGGCATTTTATCATTTGTACCTAAAGAAAAAAAAAAAAAGAATTCTGTGTAGTAATATAGGGTCATCATAGTGATTAAGAATATAGAGTCTGGAGCCAAATCGACTCTGGTGAGTTCTGGATCAGTCATAGCTGTGTGGCTTTAAGAAAATATTTAATATTTTTTGTGTTTTTAGTTCTTCATCTCTAGAGAGGGAAAATAATAGCACCTTTGCTACAGGGTTGATGGAAGAATTAAGAAAGTGAATATATGTAAAGTGAGTATTAAATAATAAGCAATATAAAAGTATCTGATATTATTTCTATTTTTGTCTTTATTTATCACAGAGATAAATGTATTGTCATTAACAGTGAATGGAGTGCAGGTTTCCTTATGTGCAAATATATTTCACTAAAAGGGTCTGCAGAAGAAGAGATGATTCGATAGGATCACTGGCTCCGTAGACATGAACTTGAGCAAACTCCAGGAAATAGTAAAGGCCAGCGAGACTTGGCATGTTGCTGTCCGTGGGGTTGCAAAGAGTCAGACATGACTTAGCAACTGAATGCAGAATGCCTTACACAGTAATGCCTGGAAGCAGAGATATATGGCTTCCAAAAAAGGTATCTTCACAGGAGAAATGAGATTTCTCTCACCCTGATTTTCAGTGGGGAAAATAATTTTCTGGATTCTGTAGCTAGGAAAAATATCTCCCAAATAATCACATTTTATATTATAGGTGTCTCCTTTTTGCCATATCAGAAGTGCTCCCAACTTCAGTTGTTTGGGTTAAACCTTTCCATGCCTCATATAATTAAAAATTCATAAAAGTTTTATTGTCCAAACATTGCATGCCTAAGAAATGAAGCTTGCACTTCCTTATAAATGAATCTTTTATTCTCCTACATTGTATTTGTGTGTGTGTGACCTACATGTATTCTTCTCTTTTTAAAAGAATGTTCTTATGCTCTGCAGACATCATCCAGACTGAGCTGGAGGTTACCATGGTGATATGGCCATACAGGATGACTTCAAGACTACATTTCTGCTGAGTTGTTTCATGGAGAATTGAGGACTGTTGTTTTTTGCCCATGGGTTGTACTTAAACTTAACTCTCTTTGCCGTTTCTTCTAAGAATAATTTTTTTTTAAATTTGCTATCAGTGTATGACTGTTATCAAAAGTGTAAAGTAGGTAACCTTTATTTTTACATTTTCCTTTTCTGTGACCTTTTCCCTAGTAACAGAATCCATCTTTTTCTCTAGACATTTGATAACCTTATGTTACCTCAGACCTTCCTAGCAAATAACAAGCTAATCTGATAAGCTTACCCACACTAAGATTTTTTTAATCATATCATTTTTTTTGATTTGCATTATTTAGAATAATCTCAAAAGTCATGATTTAGAGACAGCTATTCTTAAGGGAAAACACTTTTTTTGTTGTTTTTAAGGAAGCATATTTGGTAGAAATTGCTGCAGTTAGAAGCATGCAATTAACCATTTCAAAATTACAACTATGAAACACATAGTTATCTTTCAAATAATTCCTCAAATATATATATGAGGCAGAACAAACAAGTATGTCAATTTATGCCCCAAACAGCACAGGTTTCTTTTCCCTCTCTCCCAATTAATTCTTCCAAAAATGACTACTTTTCTTAGTGAGTATCATTAACATTTTTGTTTTTCTTTTTTTTCCCCAAATTGTCTGAAATAGTTTTTCAAGAGTTTCGCAAAATTTTGTTACCAGGCTACATATTCAGTTGGACATCAAAATCTTTTAAAAAATTCAATTATGTTTCGCCAATGAAGAAAACAAAAAATAATTATTAGCCTGTGAAGCAAATGCATTTGAATCTTAAAACTGTTTAAGATTTATTTTTTTTTATTTTTTATTTTTTTTATTTTTTAAATTTTAAAATCTTTAATTCTTACATGCATTCCCAAACATGAACCCCCCTCCCACCTCCCTCCCCATAACATCTTTCTGGGTCATCCCCATGCACCAGCCCCAAGCATGCTGCATCCTGCGTCAGACATAGACTGGAGATTCAATTCACATGATAGTATACGTGTTAGAATGTCATTCTCCCAAATCATCCCACCCTCTCCCTCTCCCTCTGAGTCCAAAAGTCCGTTATACACATCTGTGTCTCTTTCCCTGTCTTGCATACAGGGTCGTCATTGCCATCTTCCTAAATTCCATATATATGTGTTAGTATACTGTATTGGTGTTTTTCTTTCTGGCTTACTTCACTCTGTATAATCGGCTCCAGTTTCATCCATCTCATCAGAACTGATTCAAATGAATTCTTTTTAACAGCTGAGTAATACTCCATTGTGTATATGTACCACAGCTTTCTTATCCATTCATCTGCTGATGGACATCTAGGTTGTTTCCATGTCCTGGCTATTATAAACAGTGCTGCGATGAACATTGGGGTACATGTGTCTCTTTCAATTCTGGTTTCCTCGGTGTGTATGCCCAGAAGTGGGATGGCTGGGTCATAAGGCAGTTCTATTTGCAATTTTTTAAGGAATCTCCACACTGTTCTCCATAGTGGCTGTACTAGTTTGCATTCCCACCAACAGTGTAGGAGGGTTCCCTTTTCTCCACACCCTCTCCAGCATTTATTGCTTGCAGATTTTTGGATCGCAGCCATTCTGACTGGTGTGAAGTGGTACCTCATTGTGGTTTTGATTTGCATTTCTCTAATAATGAGTGATGTTGAGCATCTTTTCATGTGTTTGTTAGCCCTCCGTATGTCTTCTTTGGAGAAATGTCTATTTAGTTCTTTGGCCCATTTTTTGACTGGGTCGTTTATTTTTCTGGAATTGAGCTGCATAAGTTGCTTGTATATTTTTGAGATTAGTTGTTTGTCAGTTGCTTCATTTGCTATTATTTTCTCCCATTCAGAAGGCTGTCTTTTCGCCTTGCTTATATTTTCCTTTGTTGTGCAGAAGCTTTTAATTTTAATTAAACTGTTTCTTTAAACTATACTCCTTATTCATATTTGTGTCATTCTTTAGCACTTAATATTTGCTGCCTAGCATTTAACTTTTTATGTATACCGTTGTTCTCATCTAAATTTAAAATGTGTTGATATTAGGGATCATGTCTAATATTTTGTTTTTTATTTCCAGACAACACATAATTAGCTATTGAATAAACATTAACTGATTGACAGATTTACTTAGAGGCAATTAAAGAATACATGCAAAGTTTCAAGGAAAGTGATTACTCACCTATTTTTTTCCCCGAGAAATATTTTGCACTGGCTCCTCTTCAAGTCTTAGTTTTTCAGTCATGAAAAGAGATAACAAATTTGCATACACATTTAGCAAATTCCTATTGAATACCAGCCTCTGCTCTTTGAGATGTAAGCAGAGATAAGAAGATCTCTGTTTTTATATAGCTTACACTAGTTGGGGGAGATAAAAAGGAATTTAGAAAACAATGTATAATTCCAATGACTAAAATGAGGCTCATACTACAAACATTGTGTGACTATTTTAGAGTCAATCTTTCTGAGCAGGTGACAATCTAAGAAAATTTAGGAGTATGTTGGATTTGAAGTTACAAAGAAGGTCATTGTAGCTAAAGTGTAAAGGACCAGAGAAGGGGATTATTAAATAATTTCAAAGAGAGAGAAAAGGGCCAGACCACACTGTATCCTTTGTAAACCGGGGTAACAGATTAGAATTTTTTTTTTTTTTTTAGTACAAGAGGAATCCAATGAAAGATATTATGAAAGGGTGAATCAAGATCTGATTCATATTTTTAAAGGTTGTAGTACTAGGTTATGTAATGGATAGGATTTAGACAGGATTGGGGTGGAATCAGGAAGCTAGTCAGGAGTTCTGATTTTTTCTGGCTAGGTCTGAAATATTTGTTTGATATCCATGAAGAGTTATCAGGTACAAAGGTGATGACTAGGGTGCAAGAGAGAAGACAGAGTGTTTGGAGCCATGGGTATTTCAGTTCAGTTCAGTTCAGTCACCCAGTCGTGTCCGACTCTTTGCAACCCCATGAATCGCAGCACGCCAGGCCTCCCTGTCCATAACTGTTGGGGTCAAGCCTCAGCAGAGTCCAGGGATACCCTCAGGATGGACAACATTGGCGAATGAATGAATGACATGGGAGACCAAGCTTCAGTGAGCGAGGCCCGTCACTTTATTTTCAGAGGGAGCTTTTATACACTGAGTTGTACATTGAGCAAAGTGAAAAATGTACAGTCAACTCAACATCCCATCAGTATTAACTGTTATTGATACCAGGTTCCTTCCTGCAAGTGTTATTTTTTGTACATTATCTTCTGGCCTGGAGGCCTATTGATATTTTATGACCTCTTTTTGATAAAGGTTGGTCAGCCAGAACAATAATTTTCCCTTAAAGTGTTTCTTCTTAAATCCCCAGCCTGCATCACCCTTAAAGTACAGAGTTACATTTTTATGGAGCAAAGATACAGTGGGTTACAACAAAGAAAGAACTTATTAACTCAAAGTCTAATGTTGCTAATGCTAAGGCTACTGCTTGTTTTTCTTACATTCCAACTATGTTAACTAATGCACTCCCAGGTGCACAATGGATAAGGGATATAGGAACTTGGCAGCAAGCATTGGCTTAACAGTGAAATCCTACACCAGCACTATTCTAATAGTTTTTAACTCTTTGAAAGGCTCTATATTTTTAGAATGTTTTAGGCTTCCCATGCCTGTCACAGTTGGGAGGCTGTGAACAATCACATGCATAGCTGCAAGAGTCTGGATAAACCTGTCAGGCAAGCTAGAAAGCCATCAGAGGGGTTTGAATTGAAACACTCTTATCATGTCCAGGAGACTTATTAACTAAAGCCCTAAGTTAACTTTTTCCAGAGAAAGGTGGTCAGGGGTAGCCCCCTGTTAATGTCAGAAGAGTTGGTGAAAGGCACAAAACAGTAAGACAGACAGATTCTGGTTTTGGGGTAGATGCTCGAGTAGGTCCAGGGGGTCCCTTAAGTCCTGATATGCCTTGCTCGTCAAGTCTCTTCTGCATGACCTTGTCATGGTGGGATTGGTCAAGGGAGTCCTTCGAGTCCTGACGCCTTGCTTATCAGGTCACCTTCGCATGACCTTGTCATGGGTGGGATCTTCCATGCTGGCTCCCGGCACATCACCAACTCCCGGAGTTCACTCAGACTCACGTCCATTGAGTCAGTGATGCCATCCAGCCATCTCATCCTCTGTCACCCCCTTCTCCTCCTGCCCTCAATCCCTCCCAGCATCAGAGTCTTTTCCAATGAGTCAACTCTTCGCAAGAGGTGGCCAAAGTACTGGAGTTTCACCTTCAGCATCATTTCTTCCAAAGAAATCCCAGGGCTGATCTCCTTCAGAATGGACTGGTTGGATCTCTTTGCAGTCCAAGGGACTCTCAAGAGTCTTCTCCAACACCACAGTTCAAAACCATCAATTCTTCACACTCAGCTTTCCTTTATAGTCCAACTTTCACATCCATACATGACCACAGGAAAAACCATAGCTTTGACTAGACGGAAACCACCAACTGTATGAGATCAGATCAAAATATTACTTCAGGAGCGTAATGAGAAGGTGACTTGAAACAGAGCCTTGAAGCATTCTAACACTTAGAGGTCCAATAGAGGAGAAAGGGTCATAAAGAGACAGAGTCACAAGCATGGTGAGAGGTCAGAGGAAAGAATACAGCAAGATGTAAGAGGATAGAAGAGTAAAGTAATGTGGTAAGAGGTCAATAGCATAGATAAGATCAGAAAAGAGCAGAAAGGATTCAGTTTCCTGTAAGACATCAGTGACTTTGACATAAAAAATATCGATGGAAAGCCCGACTAGTGTGAGTTTACCTATGAAAACAACGAAAAGAATTATCAAATTAGTCCTGAATATTCATTGGAAGAACTGATGCTGAAACTGAAACTCCAAGACTTTTGCCACTGATGCAAAGAACTGACTCATTTGAAAATACCCTGATGCTGGAAAAGGTTGAGAGCAAGAGGAGAAGGGGATGACAGAGGATGAGATGGTTGGATGACATCACTGACTCAATGGACATGAGTTTGAGCAAGCCTGATATGCTGCAGTCCATGGGGTCACAAAGAGTTGGACATGACTGAGTGAACTGAACTGAACTGAATTGAATATGTGTCTCATAATATGTACATAGTGGGGCTTTTTCAGTGGCTCAGCAGTAAAGAATCTGCCTGCAATATGGGAGCTGCAGGAGGAGCAGTTTTGATCCCTGCGTCAGAAAGATCCCCTGGAGGTGGGCATGGCAACCCGCTTTCAGTATTCTTGCCTGGAGATCTCATGGACAGAGGAGCCTGGCAGTCTACAGTCCATAGGGTCACAAAAGTTGGACACGACTAAGTGATTTAGGATGCATGAATGCGTAATATATAGAATAGAAGATAACAATAATGGAATGAGAACACCTATCATTTAATGGGTGTCAGCTTTATGTATGGCATTTTGCTATGCACTTTTCATATATTATTTCACTGAACGTTTTTTATAACACTTTAAAGTCTGCATTATTACCGTTGTTTTAGAGATAAGGAATTTGAGACACGAAATTTAAGTGACTTGCTAAGGTCATGTGGCTTTACTGCAAGCAAAGATTTGTAGCACTAGTCTTAACCTAAAGAAGTAAAGGAACAAAATGATTATTGTGTATAGTTATTTTCCTATACATCTTTGCAGATTGAAACAATGTTTAAGTGGTTTTCTCTACTTAGTTTAACATAGGCAGCAATAATAAATGCTAATAATATCTAATGTTGGCAGGATGTAAGGAAATAGACAGTTTAAACACTGTGGGTAGGAGTAACAATCATTTGTTATAGGGAATTTTCAGGAGAATCTCTAATTAATGCCAGTTGTGTAAATTTTTTTCTTTTAATGAGTCTGGAGAAAAACAATACTACAGAAATTGTTTATAAGTGAAATCTTCCAATTGTTACCAAACTCTGTCTCTAAGGTAGAGGTTTCCACTCAGGCTACACATAAGAACCCCCTGGGGAACACGTGTACACCTGTGGCAGATTCATGTTGATGTATGCCAAAACCAATACAGTATAGTAAAGTAAAATAAAGTAAAATTAAAAAAAAATAAATAAAATCCATTATCATATTAAAAAAAAACAAAAAGTAGAAGAAACATAGCAATATAAAAATATTAGTTAGAAAACATACTTCAATGTTCAGGAAGGTATCTCCTGTGGGACCGACTTTTCACTTGTACTACATACTGTTTCATGAAAACCCTGATGAATAAAGAGGGAATGAAACGTGGAACAAAAAAAAAAAGAAAAAGAAAATACCCCAACCAATCAAGTAAAACTCTCTGGAAGTGGAGCATAAACACTGGTAATTAATTTTTTTTTTTCCCCAGTGGAATCTAGTGTATAGTAGATTGAGATATCTTTTATAAGTATATACTGCCGGGGGCCAGCGTGAGGAATTCCGCCCATGGCAAAGGTCATGAGGAAGGAGGCTTGGCATACGCAAAGGCGTGATCAAGCCTCAGGAAACCCCCTGTTCCCGAGCATCTAACCCCAAAACCAGAGTCTGTTTTATGCTCTCACCTACACCTCTGACTTTACGGGGGGCTCTCCCCCATAACCATTTCTCTCGGAGAAGGAGTGAACGCGCAGCTCCAAGGCAATAAAAATTCCTGGGCATGACAAGAGTGTTTCAGCTTACGGACTCCTCTGAAGGTTATCTAGCCCACCTATATAGGTTCGTCTGGCCACATATGATTGTTCACAGCCTCCCAACCTGAGAGGCATGAGATGTTTTAGGCTTACTAAAGGCAAAGTCTTTTGGGGAGTTGGAAATTATTAGTATAGTGGGTTGGTTAGGAATTATATTGGTGAAGGGTTCTTCATTTGTTGTGTCAATAATTGCTGCTAATTCCCTACTCTGGGTGGGACAAGGATGTCTCAGGTCAAACCTCTCTGCTGACAGACTAGCTTGTGTGACAGGATTATCCGTACTCCTGCCACATGATTGTTTACTACCTCTCAACCATAAACAGCACAGAGAGTTTTGGAGTATTTTGAGAGTCTTAATTAGCATAGGGCTTTTTCTTCTTGTTGAGTCAATGATTGCCGCCAGGCCTCCATATCCTTAGGCACCTGGGAATATATTAATCAATGTATTTGGAATATAGAAAAGGAAATATAATAGTTTTTGATGTTAGCAATACTAGACTTTTTGAGTTAATGGATTTTCTCTTTTGTAATAGATCACTGTACTTTGTTATAAATCACTGTGTCCTTGCTACGTAAAAATGTAACTTTATCACTATCTTAAGACCAAATAGATCTTAAGGGGAACATTGGTGAAAGGATTTTCACTTGTTGGGCTGATGTTTGCTGCTAAATCGCCATGTTCTTTACCCTTATAATGAATATAACTAGCATATAGGAAGAAATAAGTATTAACCTTTAAGACTAATCATGTTAACCTTGGGTTAAATAAATTCCTTTCTTAATTGTAACTCACTACACCCTCACCCTATAGGAATGTAACTTTATTTGGTGCCTGATTTAAGAAAAAACACCCTTGGAAGAAATAAGTTTTTTGGTTATCAGAAAGAAAGGATCATGAAATGTCAGCAGGTCTCACTCATGGCCAGAAGATGATGTACATTATCTATACATTTATGTGAAGCACCTGATTTTGATAAAGGTCAGGACTGCTGACTCCCGCGTGACTCTGTATTCATCCCTATGTGTAACAAAAGGTATATAAGCAAACCCCAAAATAAAGAAATCGGATCAGTTTCTGGAAAGACTGATTCCCCCATGTCTCTTCTTTCTTGCTCCCATTTTTCTGGCTGAATTCCCATCTGGAGCATGGATGCTATTCCACATAATCCAAGTTATTCAGCCTCTTTTTCTCCAGTAATCTTCCTACTACACTATCCATTTCTAATCTCTCTATATCTGTGATTAAATATGTATTTTTCCAAAGATGCCGACTCCGTCCCCACCTTCGAATTCCCTGGATCCACCAGGGCTGGACCCCGGCAATATACCTTCATGTTTCCTAATATGGAGAGTGAATAACAAATCTATATCCCATTCTTGAATCTCTGTTGTTCAGGAAAACTGCAGACCTACCTTACTTAATGGAGAGAAAAGGATTTATCTCTTAGCTAAGCTTGTCTAATAAGATATACTTGAGTAGAAGCCTAAAGGGAATAAGGTTAGAAACGGTAGCTAGATTTGACCAGCATCATCAGTTCTGTTCAGGGAAAATAATACTGGATCAGAACAAACTTGTCCTCATTTGTTGTGTTGTTGTTCAGTCGCTCAGTCATATCCGACTATTTGCAACCCCATGGATTGCAGCATGCCAGGCTTCCTTGTCTTTCACCATCTCTCTGAGCTTGCTTAAACTCACGTCCATTGAGTCGGTAATGCCATCCAGCCATCTCACCCTCTGTCGTCCCCTTCTCCTCCTGCCTTCCATGTTTCCCAGCATCAGGATCTTTACTAATAAGTTAGTTCTTTGAATCAGGTGGCCAAAGTATTGGAGTTTCAGTTTCAGCATACGTCCTTCCAATGAATATTCAGGACTTATTCCTTTTAGGATGGACTGGCTGGAGCTCCTTGCTGTCCAAGGGATGCTGAAGAGTCTTCTCCAACACCACAGTTCAAAAGCATCAATTCTTAGGCACTCAACTTTCTTTATGGTCCAATTCTCATATCCATACACGGCGACTGGAAAAACCAAAGCTTTCACTAGACAGACCTTTGTTGGCAAAGTAATGTCTCTCCTTTTTAATATGCTGTCTAGGTTGGTCATAGTTTTAATTTCATGGCTGAAGTCGCCATCTGCAGCAGTTTTGGAGTCCAAGAAAATCAAGTCTCTCACTGTTTCCATTGTTTCCCCATTCATTTGCCATGATGTGATGGGACTGTATGCCATGATCTTAGCTTTTTGAATGTTGAGCCTTTAAGCCAGCTTTTTCACTCTCCTCTTTCACTTTTATCAAGAGTCTCTTTAGTTCTTTGCTTTCTGCCATAAGAGTGGTGTTATCTGCATTTCTGAGGTTATTGATATTTCTCCTAGCAATCTTGATTCCAGCTTGTGCTTCATGTAGCCTGGCATTTCGTCTGATGTACTCTGCATACAAGTTAAATAAGCAGGGTAACAATATACAGCTTCGATGTATTCCTTTCCCAATTTTGAAACAGTCTGTTGTTCCATGTCTGGTTCTAACTGTTCTTCTTGACCTGCATATAGGTTTTGCAGGAGGCAGGTAAGGTGGTCTGGTAGTCCCATCTCTTTAAGAAATTTCCACTATTTGTTGTGACTTACCTTATATCTCTGGAGCTCAAGAATTTTCAGAGGGGTGGACTACCACCTTCAGCCAGAAATCCAAAATCACGGTGGTCATGTTCAAATAAGTTAGGTACATTATGCCTAATTTGGACTAAAGGACAGGTTGGAGACATTTGATTTAGCTTGGTTTTTCTGTGACCTTTTCATTGATCTATAAGAATCAGTGTATGATCCATCCAGGAGAGGGATGCTGTCTGAATTATGGAAGACCCCAAAGCAATATTTTTATAGTCTGTTTGTAGACAATTTGACCATATTGATTTAAAAGATGTTCATAGCTTTTTTTTTTTTGCCAGTATTTCCATATACTGGAGGAAATGGTATATGGCTTCCAAATATGGCTGTTAATACTTTCTCCTTTCATTGTACATGCGTGAACTCTAAGAAATGGGATTTATTTTCTCTCTCTTAGAATGGGGGCTGGACTGTGACTTTCTTAGACCAACAGAATACAGTGGAATGATATTCTGGGATTTTCGTAGTAATCCTGAGAGATACTGCAGCTTCCATATTCCTGTCTTAGATCTCAACAAACATGATATAAAGAAGTTCAGGATAAATGACTGAATGATTAGCGACACATGAAGAGAAACTCTGAGGGATGAGAGGGCACCTTATATGAGCCTCCAGCTGACTGCAGCTGTATTTGAGTGAACCCGTCAACATCATCTAGAGCAGAAGAACCACTGAACTTAGCACTTCCAGAGTTCCTGATGCACAGAGATGAGAAATAACAAATCACTGTCATTTTAAACCACCAAAATTTCAGCTGATTTGTTATACAGTCATAGAACTGCTTATTCATTATTCACTCATTCATTTGTTTACTCTTCATCTACTGAGCATCTTTTGTATTCCAGGCACCATTCTATACCCGGGACAAAACGAACTAGACAGAAGCAACCTTTTCTTTTGGAACTGAAATCCTAATACAGATAATGAAGAAATAAAGATAATTTCAAGCTGTGACAAATACTGAAGAGGAATGATATATTTTGATGAAATATGTATTGAAGATACTATCTTAGATTAATCCTGAAAGAAGTCTTCTCTATGAAGAGTTGAGTTCTGAAGAAAGAAAAGACTCCAGTCCTGAAAAAAATTGGAAGGTTCCGGACAGAGAAACTGCAGATATAAATAGGAAGTTTCTAAGATTAGAAGAAAGGATTATGTGGCTGGTGTGCTGTGATGGATGGGAAGAAGAAGCCAAGAAGTTGTCTGTTTAGAAGCTTGCTAGCTCAACATTCAGAAAACTAAGATCATGGCATCTGGTCCCATCACTTCCAGGAAGATGTTAGGATGTCTGCTTCGGCTGGGGAATGTGGTTAGAGTCCAGAGGCAAAGAAGGCAGGGCTGTCTCCTCTCTTGCTTAACTGAGGACAGCATGTCCAATAGATGGGGAAACAGTGGACACAGTGGCTGACTTTATTTTTCTGGGCTCCAAAATCACTGCAGATGGTGATTGCAGCCATGAAATTAAAAGACGCTTGCTACTTGGAAGGAAAGTTATGACCAACCTAGACAGCATATTAAAAAGCAGAGACATTACTTTGTCAACAAAGGTCTATGTAGTCAAGGCTATGGTTTTTCCAGTGGTCATGTATGGATGTGAGAGTTGGACTATAAAGAAAGCTGAGTGCCAAAGAATTGATGCTTTTGAACTGTGGTGTTGGAGAAGACTCTGAGAGTCCTTTGGACTGCAAAGGGATCCAATCAGTCCATCCTAAAGGAGATCAGTCCTTGGTGTTCATTGGAAGGACTGATTTTGAAGCTGAAACTCCAATACTTTGGTCACCTGATGCGAAGAACTGACTCATTGGAAAAGACCCCCGATGTTGGGAAAGATTGAGGGCAGGAGGAGAAGTGGACGACAGAGGATGAGATGGTTGGATGGCATCACCGGCTCAATGGACATGAGTTTGGGTGGACTCAGGGAGTTGGTGATGGACAAGGAGGCCTGGCATGCTGCGGTTCATGGGGTCGCAAAGAGTAGGACACGACTGAGTGACTGAACTGAACTGAGACATATTAAGAATTTTAAAATTTATCCTAAAGTTGAAAAGTGTCAGGCACACTATGGACTGATTTAAAATATATTTAAACGAATGAATTCAGTAAGTTGGAATGTGTAGCAACTCTTTACAGTGGTTATCTCTGAGGAGTGGTCTTAAGGAGAATTTTAAGTATATATGATAGTGTTTTAATTTTGTATAAATGTGTAGGAGATTCTTTGTTCCAAAACCATTCTTTGCTTTTATGTCAGTAAGACGGTAGTAATGAACACATTTAGATGCATTAGTTCCCTTGTGATTAAAGTGTTATTATGTAGCTAAATATATGAAATTATAAATATGTGAAATGATATGTATCATTCTTGTCTGAGACTTTTGCAACGAAGTTGGTTGCCCTCTTCCATGCTTCCTTTCCTCTTGTTTTGACTATTTGCAGAGGCTTATGAGAATGATAAAGCCTTAGGATGGAAAGAAATTTGGTCTTGGATGATTGCATGAGGGTGAGCCACACTGATGTATGAGTAATAAAACCTCTGGTGTGTTAAGCCTCTGGAAATTTTGGAATTTGTTACCATAGCTTAGTCTAACTTGATACAATGAATTACATGTATGGCTCTCATAATGGGATTACATCAAATATAATAATTTCATTTGTACTTCAGGTTAAGCTTTGTTGCAAGTAGGTCAAGGAATTAATTTAAGCACTAGAACAAGAGAATATTTAAGAGTTCTTGTGAAATAGTATTTAATAATTTCAGCAACTGATCTTATAATTTATGGCAGATACTTAAGGATCCTCAAAGATCTTACTCTATTGCCTTATATGTCAAGAAGTTTCTTTTTGTCTACATCAAGAATTAAGTTCTTGTTGGCTTATACATTTCCAAATAACACTTTATTCAGTGTGTTACCAAAATGTGATAAAACATATGACATGTAAACAGTTTAAGATTATCATGAAGCTCGGAAAAGTAAAGTGGAGATTAAATTTAGGAGTTTTTTGAGTGTAGATGAAATTTATAGCAATGAGATTGGATAACATCACCTTTGGAAATGGATGTAATTAGAGAAGTATACCCTTGATTAAACCCCAAGGCACTCCACAATTCAGAAGTATAGATAAAGAAGAAAAGGTAGCAAAGGAGACAGAGAAGGAGCATTCAGACTCTAAGGAAGACCACCAGGACATGGAGTGTCCTAGAAAGCCAAGACTTTTTTTTTAAAAGGAAGAGACGATCAACTATGTCAAATGCTGCTGAGAGGTCAGGTAAGATGACTGGGAGTTGACCTTGGAAATGGTAAAATGAAAATCGATGGTTACCTTGACAGGAGCAGTTTCACTGTATCCATAGCAGAGAGGAAAGTCTCTTTGAAAGCATGGTTAAGAAAAAGCAAATTGGAACTTGAGAAAAGAGAAGCAATGCAAAGAAGTGTGTGTGTGTGTTTACATTTTATCCCTAGAAGAGATTAATTTTTAAAAGGCACAATACACTGTGTTTTTTGAACTACAGATTTTTTCTCTTTCAGTTGAGATATCTGAAATAGCTGAGTGAGTTGATAAAGCCAGTCAAGTTCCACTGTTATAGTTTTAGAATACAGTGCTAAACTCTTTATAAATACTGTTTTATAAAAAGAGTTGGATGATTTTTGTTAATGCAAATGTTTCCACTGTAACTGCCAAGAGATAAATATATCACTATAAATTAAGTAAACTTATTTTTGTTTGGGACAATATTCAATAAACACTTCTGCATATATAATTAACCAAGTAGAAGATAAATTGGTAGCTATAGTAATTGCTATGTGATTATTATTAGATTGTTTCCACATATATTATCTCATTTAATACTGAAAATGATCCTGCAAAAGTCCTTTATGGATGAGAAAAATGAGGCTCTGAATTTCAGGTAATTTTCTCAAAATTACATCACTAGTTTTAGACAAGGAATTTGATTATAAGTCTGATATTGGGCTCTTACTCTGGTATTCAGTACTACTCTTGATTTGAAAATTACCAAACACCTTAAAAGGGGTAATCTCTTACACCTGGTATGATATAAATAAAAAATTTTAAGTACTTCAGAATGAATTACAATCCAATAATTAAGGATCCAGGAATTATACATGAAAACTAGGATCAATTTTTAAATTTTTCCTAGATATATAGTAATCATGACAGTTGACCTAATTAGTAGAAATGAATTTCATATTAAAATACATTCTGAGGGTTTATATGCTCTATGGGCTTCCCTGGTGGCTCAGAGGTTAAAGCATCTGCCTCCAATGCAGGAGACCTGGGTTTGATCCCTGGGTCAGGGAGATCCCCTGGAGAAGGAAATGGTAACCCACTCCAGTATTCTTTCCTGGAGAATCCCATGGACAGAGGAGCCTGGCAGGCTACAGTCCACAGGGTCGCAAAGAGTCAGACACGACTGAGTGACTTCACTTCTTCACTTCTATATGTACAATATATTCTTAGAATAGAAATGCATTTCTTTTAAAAAAGTATTCAGTTGTAAAACTGCTAGCATCTTTAAGACCAGTAACATCCAGATGCACCATTATGAAATTTTATAAAATTCTGATCTTGCAGGGAATAGATTGCAAATTGCCACTTGAAATATTGACCCTGATAGAATAAGTAGGCATATTTGGTACTGAGAGATAACATAAAGATGAACACACTTGATTATGACTGTATTTAAAATAGTGATATGAAGCTATAGTGTAGTATCAATTAGGAATAAAATGTTAAGCTTATTATGCATTCCAGAGCTATGGCAGCTATCACCTAGGTAACCACAAAAACATTTAATCTTGAGCTGCATTTATTACATGAAAAGTTTTCTTTTGTATTCCTGCTATTATAATATGTAAAATGAGAACAGGATTTAAAGTTGTTTGGAATTGCATAAAACAGAGTCTGAATTACATTTGTATGTGATTAGAAAAGATAAAATAGTTACAAAATTTGCTTCAATTAAATATCTCAAATAACACGTGGTGATGATTTACACTTTATTACACATTTTCCTCTAAAGAATTTGAATATGATTCCCATAAGGATAACAGCTGATCTTTCAACAGAAACTCTTCAGGCCAGAAGGGAATGGCAGGACATACTTAAAGTGATGAAAGAGAAAACCTAAGCCCAAATTACTGTACCCAGCAAGGATCTCATTCAAATATGAAGGAGAAATCAAAAGTTTTACAGACAAGCAAAGCTGAGAGAATTCAGTGCCACCAAAACAGCTCTTCAACAAATTCTAAAGGATCTTCTTTAGACAGGAAACACAGAAAAGGTTTCTAAACTTGAACCCCCCAAAACAAAGTAAATAGCAATGGATCATACTTATCGATAATTACCTTAAATGTAAATGGATTGAATGCCCCAACCAAAAGTCAAAGACTGGCTGAATGGATACACAAACAAGACCCCTATATATGCTGTCTACAAGAGACCCACCTCAAACCAAGGGACACATACTGACTGAAAGTAAAGGGCTGGAAAAAGATATTTCATGCAAATGAAGACCAAGAGAAAGCAGGAGTAGCAATACTCATATCAGATAAAATAGACTTTGAAATAAAGGCTGTGAAAAGAGACAAAGAAGGACACTACATAATGATCAAAGGATCAATCCAAGAAGAAGATATAACAATTATAAATATATATGCACCCAACATAGGAACACCTCAATACGTAAGACAAGTATGAAAGGGGAAATGCAAGAAAGCAAAGTCATCTGAGGAGGCTTTACAAATAGCTGAGGAATGAAGAGAAGCAATAGGCAAGGGCAAAAGGGAAAGATACATCCACCTGGATGCAGAGTTCCAGAGAAAACCAAGAAGAGATGAGAAAGCCTTCTTAAATGAACAATGTAAAGAAATAGAGGAAAACAATAGGATGAGGCAGACTAGCGATCTCTTAAAAAAAAAAAAAACAACCCTTTTTTCCCCCCAAGATATCAAAGGAATATTTCATGCAACAAGGGCTCGATAAAGGATAGAAATGGTAAAGACCTAACAGAAGCAGAAGAGATTAAGAAGAGGTGGCAAAAATACATGGAAGAAAGCACTTAATGACCTGAATAACCATGATGGTGTGGTCACTCACCTAGAGCTGAATATCTTGGAATGTGAAATCAAGAGGACCTTAGGAAGCATTACTACAAACAAAGCTAGTGGATATGATGGAATTCCAGCCGAGCTATGTCAAGTCCTAAAATATGAAACTGTTAAAGTGCTGTATTCAATATATTAGCAAATTTGGAAAACCCAGCAGTGGCCACTGGATTGGAAAATGTCAGTTTTTATTACAATTTCAAAGAAGGTCAATGCCAAAGAATGTTCAAACTAACCATATAATTGTACTCATTTCAAATGCTGGCAAAATTCTTCAAGGTAGGCTTCAGCAGCATGTGAACTGAGAACTTCCAGATGTACAAGCTGCATTTTGAAAAGGCAGAGAAACCAGAGATCAAATTGCCAACATTCATTGGATTATGGAGAAAGCAAGGGAGCTCCAGAAAAATATCTATTTCTACTTCACGGACAATATGAAAGCCTTTGATTTTATGTATCATAAGAAACTGGAAAATTCTTAAAGAGATGGAAATACCAGACCTGAGAAACTTTTATGTGAGTCAAGAATCAACAGTTAAAACTCGACATGGAACAATGACTGGTTGAAAATTGGGAAAGGAATACAACAAGGCTATATGTTGTCACCCTGTTTATTTAACTTATATGGAGAGTGCATTATGTGAAATGCCAGGCTGATGAATCAGAAGCTGGAATCAAGATTACTAAGAGAAATGTCAGCAACCTCAGATATGTAGATGATATCACTCTAATGGCAGGAAGTGAAGAGGAACTAAGAGTCTCTTGATGAGGGTGAAGGAGGTGAGTGAAAAAGTTGGCTTGAAACTCAGCATTCAAAAAACTAATATCATGGCATCTGGTGGCATCACTGGCAAACAGAAGGAGGAAAAGTGGAAGCAGTGACAGATTTTATTTTCTTGGGCTCTGAAATCACTGTGGACAGTGACTGCAGCCATAAAATTAAAATATGCTTGCTTCTTGGAAGGAAAGCTATGACAAACTTAGACAGTGTAATAAAAAGCAGCGACATTCCTTTGCTGACAAATATATAGTCAAAGCTATGGTTTTGCTAATAGTCATGTGCTGTTGTGAGAGTTAGATCACAGAGAAGGCTGAGCCCCAAAGAATCAGTGCTTTCAAATTGTAGTGCTGGAGAAGACTCTTGAGAGTCCCCTAGACAGCAAGGAGATCAAACCAGCCAATCTTAAAGGAAATCAACCTTGAATATTCATTGGAAGGACTGATGCTGAAGCTGAGGCTCCAATAATTTGGTCACCTGATGCAAAGAGCCAACACATTGGAAAAGACCCTGATGCTGGGAAAGGCTTAAGACACAAGGAGAACAGGGCAGCAGAGGATGAGATGGTTACATAGCATCACCACTCAATGGACATGAAATAAGTAAACTCCGAGAGATATTGGCAGACAGAGGAACCTGGCATAATATGGTCCATGGGGTCTCAAAACTGAACAACAACAATCCCTTCTCTTGCAAGTAAAAGAATCCAGTGTTCCATGGTTTCCCCTTTTTCTTTCTTTGTTTCCTTTTTCTACCTTTGATGATTTACACAGATTCTGATGAAAACAGGAAATCAATGACTTGATGTCTCTTTAATATAATATAGCTAATTTATATTTTCTTAAATATATATGAATATATTAATATTTATATGTTAATATAGACATATATATTTGTATATGTACTATATAGTAGTGTAATATATGGTATATTGTATTTAAATTTTTATTTACAATATGTTAACATTTTTTCTATAAAATATATTAAATTTTTTCCATACAACATATTTCTATTCTTAATTTAATTTTTGGCCAACACTTCCTGATTTTGCAGAGGAATAAGCTGAGAAATAGAAGGAACAATTAGCTTAGGTGATTTCATGCAGCCACCAGATCTCAAACTTGGTTCATCTGACCTTACTTTTTTTTCCTAACTAGTAATTGAGTGTGGTGCTAGAATGTACAGTAGAAATAGTGGAAATAGTAGTCAGTAGCTCGATAGAAGGAACAGAAGATTAGTAAAGAAAAGTAAGTGATAAAGAGGGGTTTGCAGACATGTAAAGAAGTTGGCCTTATTTTAGGTAACCTAGGATTGCATGGTTGAGAGGCTTCATTGGAAGTAACTGTTCTCAGATATGCCAATACTGGAAGAACATTTTTTGTTACTAGAAATGGTTGATCATTCCCAATATCAGCATGAACTAACTTTCTATGTCCAGAATAGACAGTAAGGGTCACTGCTGGAAGATATGTAGCTTTGGGTAGTTGGAAGCCCTGCTCTACACTAATAAGAATCTCTTTTCTGGGGCTTGTTAATTTCCAAAATGAAATCACTAACAGAATCTTTTCCTGGTGACTGGCCATGGTCTGGCTCTTATTTATAGCTTAGTTACATTTACAGCTTTATCATCTTGCCATTCCTCTTTAACTGATCTCTTTATATCTTCACTAGGTTGATTTTATCACATACTAATTAAAATGCATGAAGCAATAAACGTATACTTTTATATTCAGTGATATATAAGGTGGAATCTGTGAGGACAGAAGGAAAGAGATCTTTATGAGAAACTTGAAAAAATCAACAGTTAAAAAATATAAGAGAAGATACCAACCCTTAAAAAGTGTCAAGAATAATTTTGTGTTCTCTTTCAGAATCTCATCAATATCTTAAAGTATAAGTTTTAAGCGCTGGAAATGGAAGTTGTCAGGATTGTTGAACCCTTTGCAATGGCCAACATTAACAACTGTGTCTGCATTAGCTTGCTTGGGCTACCATAACAAAATATCACAGACTGGGTGGCTTAAGCAACAGAAATGAACTTTCTCAAGTTCTGGAGGCTGGATGCCCAAAACGAAGGTGTCAGCAGGTTTGGTGTCTTCCGAGCCCTTCAGTTCAGTTCAGTTCAGTCGCTCAGTCGTGTCCGACTCTTTGCGACCCCATGAATCGCAGCACGCCAGGCCTCCCTGTGCATCACCAACTCCCGGAGTTCACTTAGACTCACGTCCATCGAGTCAGTGATGCCATCCAGCCATCTCATCCTCTGTCGTCTCGTTCTCCTCCTGCCCCCGATCCGTCCCAGCATCAGAGTCTTTTCCAATGAGTCAACTCTTTGCATGAGGTGGCCAAAGTACTGGAGTTTCAGCTTCAGCATTTTTCCTTCCAAAGAAATCCCAGAGCAGATCTCCTTCAGAATGGACTGGTCCAAGCCCTTACTCCTTGCCTTAAAGATGGCTGCCCTCTAGCTGTGTCCTCCCATTGCGTTTTCTCTGAGCGCACACAGCCCTGGTGTTTTTCTGTGTGTCAAAATTCCCTCTTCTTATAAGGGCTCCATTCAGATTGGATTAGGCCTCATTTTAACTTAATTAACTCTTTAATGGCCAAATTTCCAATACAGTCAAATTCTGAGGTACTGGATCCAAGGCTAACGTTTAACAAATGGTAATGATGAGTCTGCACTGTGCTCAGCTCTTCATGTACTGACTTCTTTAATCTTTGAAACAAACCTAAGAGCTACTGTGAAGAATTCTATTTTCTTAGTATTTAACTCATATTATGTGAAAACGGGGGATTTCCAGGTGGTGGTAGTGGTAAAGAACCTGCGTGCCAATGAAGGAGACATAAGAGACACAGTTTCAATCCCTGGGTCAGGAAGATCCTCTGGAGGAGGGCATGGCAACCCACTTCACGATTCTTGCCTGGAGAATCTTATGGACAGAGGAACCTGATGGGCTACAGTCCATAGGGTCACAAAAATTTGGACACAACTGAAGCAACTGAGCTTGCAGCATGCATGTGAAAACTGAGTTACAAAGAGGTCAAACAACGCTATCAAGGCCACAGAAGTAGTGTGTGGCAGAATAGAGAACACATGGAGGTGGTCTGATCTCAGAGCTGCTCTCTCAGCCACCACGCTGTAAGGATGAACACATGAGAATGGATTCTCAGTTCAGAAGCTGAGAATCTGAAACTTCATGCTTTAGCCCCACTCACTGTGCCTTTTGGAAAGCCATGTGCCCCCTTTATGTCTTCTATAGTTTTCTTTTTGTGAGGAGTAATGGAAAAGATGATGTAAAGCTATTCTACAAATAATGATTACATAAATAATGGCTGTTGCAGTAATTTAATCAGTAGGGGTATGCTTCCCACTTATATTTATGGGCAGCCCAGTTACTGACCAGAGGGAATTGTGATAATTTCCAGAGAAAAAAGATCCACTATAATGTGAATGAAAGAAGATCATATAATATGTTGTGGTAACTCTTTTGCTTCATGTAGTAAATCCAACATGGTATCCAAAGATCTCAAGCCTTGTTCATGTGTACATTCTAATTCCACAATAAGTAAGAGATTTACTATTCCAACAGCAATTATAGCTGAGAAAGAAAAAAGTAGCTGTTGGTATTAGGGAACTATGTGACGCTGTTCTAGGCTTTGTAGTTATTTGGTATTGGCCTGGTACATATAGTTAGTGGCTCTCCCATTGACAGAAACAATCAAACACCAATTTATCAAGCATCAGTGTCAGACAAGGCCAATCTGAGACCACAATAAAGTGAGACAAAACAAGGCTACCTCATAACTTTTTAAGCACACACAAAGCAGGCTCACTGTGCTCTCTGCAAAATGGTAAGCATCCCCTAATCCTGGCTAACGTAAGGGGTTCTCTTTCATTACCAAGCACAGCTTTAGCTTTACTGCAGTGAGCTGTCCCTGTAGATGAGCTTTACTGAGATACCCAACCACAGAAGAGTCTCTACTTTCTGATGGCATCTAAAGTGAAGCCCTGCCTTCTTAGACTCCCTTCAAAAGCAACCAGACAAGCTCAAATACTCTTATGGATTCTAATACCTTCTCACAAAAATGACTCACAGTTCTGCATGGGGCTTCCCACTTTAATTTAGTGAATCATAAACCCAACTTGTTCAATTATAGATGTGTTTCTGGTGGTTTTTAGCTGAAGGACAAAGATAAAGGCAGTGCAGTTTAGCCAACCAGAGTTTCAGTTCAGTTCCATTCACCTTCAGTTGTGTCTGTCTCTTTGCACCACATGGACTGCAGCATGCCGGGCTTCCCTGTCAATTACCACACTGGAGCTTACTCAAACACATGTCCATCGAGTTGGTGATGCCATCCAACCATTTCATCCTCTGTTGTCCCCTTTTCCTCCCGCCTTCAATTTTTCCCAGCATTAGGGTCTTTTCCAATGAGTCAGTTCTTTGCATCAGGTGGCCAGAGCAGTGGAGTTTCAGCTACAGCATCAGTTCTTCCAATGAATATTCAGGACCGATTTCCTTTAAGATGGACTGATTGGAGCTCTTTGCAGTCCAAGGGACTCTCAAGAGTCTTCTCCAACACCACAGTTGAAAAGCATCAATTATTCAGTGCTCAGCCTTCTTTATGGTTCAACTCTCGACTACTGGAAAAACCACAGCTATGACTAGATGGCAAAGTAATGTCTCTGCTTTTCAATATGCTATCTAGGTTGATCATAACTTTTCTTCCAAGGAGTAAGCATCTTTTAATTTCAAGGCTGCAGTCACCATCTGCAGTGATTTTGGAGCCCAAAGAAATAAAGTCTGACACTGTTTCCACTGTTTCCCCATCTATTTCCCATGAGTGATGGGACCTGATGCCATGATCTTCGTTTTCTGAATGTTGAGCTTTAAGCCAACTTTTTCACTCTCCACTTTCACTTTCATCAAGAGGCTTTTTAGCTCCTCTTCACTTTCTGCCATAAGGGTGGTGTCATCTGCATATCTGAGGTTATTGATATTTCTCCCAGCAATCTTGATTCCAGTCAGCCCAGCATTTCTCATGATGTACTCTGCATATAAGTTAAATAAACAGAGTGACAATATACAGCCTTGACATACTCCGTTTCTTATTTGGAGCCAGTCGGTTGTTCCATGTCCAGTCTGTTGCTTCCTGACCTGCATATAGGTTTCTCAAGAGGCAGGTCAGGTGGTCTGGTATTCCCATCTCTTTCAGAATTTTCCACAGTTTCTTGTGATCCACACAGTCAAAGGTTTTGGCATAGTCAATAAAGTAGAAGTAGATGTAGAAGCAAGAAGTAGAACTCTCTTGCTTTTTCCATGGTCCAGCGGATGTTGGCAATTTGATCTCTGGTTCATCTGCCTTTTCTAAAATCAGCTTGAACATCTGGGATTTCATGGTTCACGTATTGCTGAAGCCTGGCTTAGAGAATTTTGAGCATTACTTTACTAGTGTGTGAGATGAGTGCAATTGTGGGTAGTTTGAGCATTCTTTTGCATTGCCTTTCTTTGGGACTGGAATGAAAACCGACCTTTTGAGTCCTGTGGCCACTGCTGAGTATTCCAAATTTGCTGGCATATTGAGTGCAGCACTTTCACACCATCAGTTTTCAAGATTTGAAATAGCTCAATTGGAATTCCATCACCTCCACTAGCTTTGTTCGTAGTGATGCTTTCAAGGCCCACTTGACTTCACATTCCAGGATGTCTGGCTCTAGGTGAGTGATGACACCATCATGATTATCTTGGTCGTGAAGATCTTTTTTGTATAGTTCTTCTGTGTATTTTTGCCACCAAAAGCAGAGACATTACTTTCCCAACAAAGGTCCGTCTAGTCAAGGCTATGGTTTTTCCACTGGTCATGTATGGATGTGAGAGTTGGACTGTGAAGAAAGCTGAGCACTGAAGAATTGATGCTTTTGAACTGTGGTGTTGGAGAAGACTCTTGAGAGTCCCTTGGACTGTAAGGAGATTGAACCAGTCCATCCTAAAGGAGATCAGCCGTGGGATTTCTTTGGAAGGAATGATGCTGAAGCTGAAACTCCAGTACTTTGGCCACCTCATGCGAAGAGTTGACTCATTGAAAAAGACTCTGATGCCGGAGGGATTGGGGGCAGGAGGATCAGGGGATGACAGAGGATGAGATGGCTGGATGGCATCACTGACTCGATGGACATGAGTTTGAGTGAACTCTGGGAGTTGGTGGTGGACAGGTAGGCCTGGCGAGCTGCAATTCATGGGGTTGCACAGAGTCGGACACGACTGAACGACTGAACTGAACTGAAGATGAGTGCAATTGTGCAGTAGTTTGAGCATTCTTTGGCATTGCCTTTCTTTGGGATTGGAATGAAAACTGATCTTTTCCAGTCCTCTGGCCATTGATGAGTTTTCCAAATTTGCTGGCATATTGAGTGCAGCACTTTAAAGCGTCATCCTTTATGATTTGAAGTAACTCATGTGGAATTCCATCACCTCCACTAGCTTTTTCATAGTGATGCTTCCTAAGGCCCATTTGACTTTGCATGCCAGGATATCTGGCTCTAGGTGAGTGATCACACCATCATGGTTGTCTGGGTCATGAAAATCTTTTTTGTACAGTTCTTCTGTGTATTCTTGCCACCTCTTCTTAATATCTTCTGCTTCTGTTAGGTTCATACCATTTCTGTCCGTTATTGTGCCCATGTTTGCATGAAATATTCCCTTGGTATCTCTAATTTTCTTGAAGAGATCTTTAGTCTTTCCCATTCTATTGTTTTCCTCTACTTCTCTACATTGATCACTGAAAGAAGGCTTTCTTATCTCTCCATGCTATTCTTTGAAACTCTGCATTCAGATGGGTATATCTTTCCTTTTCTCCTCTGCCTTTACCTTCTCTTGCCTACTATTTGTGAGGCCTCCTCAGACAACCATTTTGCCTTTTTGCATTTCTTTTTCTTGTGGATGTTCCTGATCACTGCCTCCTCTACAGTGTTACAAACCTCCATCCATAGTTCTTCATGCACTCTGGCTATCAGATCTAATCCCTTGAACCTGTTTTTCACTTCTACTGTATAATCATAAGTGATTTGATTTAGGTCACACCTCAATGGTCTAGGGGTTTTCCCCCACTTTCTTCAATATCAGTCTCATTTTGGCAATAAGGAGTTCATGATCTGAGCCATAGTCAGCTCCCAGTCTTGTTTTTGCTGACTGTATAGAGCTTCTCCATCTTTGGCTGCTAAGAATATAATCAATGTGATTTCAGTGTTGACCATCTGGTGATGTCCATGTTTAGAGTCTTCTCTTGTGTTGTTGGAAGAGGTGTCTGCTATGAGTTTAGGAACACAATTTCATTTATATTACTATTTTCCCAAATGAGGGCATCTGTAAACCTTATTTTTTAGTACATAAAGCTTTGGGGGTGTTTTGGGGAGACTATTTTGGTAGGAGAGGAAAACTTCCACCTGAACAACTCCCTTTTGCTTTTGCCTTTGCATGTCATGTAGGCTCTTTTCACACATATTTCTAAATGTGTCCTTAAATTTTGCCTGCCTAAAAGTGTGGCATTCTGAATATCATGGATTCTATCTTGTTACAATGACTGTCAGACACTGTTTAGCACAAGTTCTGGTTCTATATATTCTTACACTCTTCCTACTCACAACAGAAGAAGAAAAAAAAGAGAGTTATAATGGTGTATGCTGCTTGCCCAATTTAGTTGCTAACTGTCCACCCACTGTTCTTTTCTTTTCGCCTTATGCCTATGCTGCAGTTTGATCAAATTAAAAGATAGACTTAATTAACTGTAAGAACTTTATAAGCTTCTAACTAGAAAACATGCTTTTTCTGGCTCAATTTTTTTCCTCATAGGAAAAAACTGCTTTATACTTACAGCTTATTCCTTTTTGATAATTTATGCAGTATTTGCCTATCTACTAATATATACATTCAACTAATTTTATTTTAATACCTCAATTCCTGCACCTATATTCTATGGCTTGAAATTCTTTTTTTCCCTCAATATGGTTGCATAGCAACCTTTGCAAGTTGTGAACAACAAAATGCCTTATTACTGGGTTCTAGGAGAGAGATTTCTAAGTACCATCGAGCCAGGAGTTCCATGAGTAAATATTTTTTTCTTATATTTAAAGAGGGAGGATTGGAATCTATGATCAATCAGAGAAAAATAAAATTTATGGACACCAAAGAGAAAGGTTGAGATAAACTGATGACCAACTGGCTTGATGGGTTCAAACTTTTTATCCTTTGTTTACAATGAGTTTCAATGTTTGAGTTGTGTTTCAGCAGTTTGATTATAGAGGCTTATTTCTAACACAATATGAACAAACTCACTAATTTATCAAAGCAACAACGCTACTACATAAGATGCCAGATGTTGTCAGTAATGATGTGTCAGACACAAACACTAGTACAAAGAAATTTCACAGAATAGCTTAAGTTCTACTTTTTGCAACGGTTGATAATCTTCCTCAAATTTTGGTTTACTCCTTGAATCTGACTGAAGGTAAAGAGGTCAGAAGGCTTAGGGGCTCAGGATCCTTCTATTTCATTACAAGGGTAGTTTATTCTTTTAGAATAAAAATCTGTAAATCTGCGGTCTTGCTGTGGGAGGTCCAATATAAAGAAATCCAGTTTGAAAATATGTACATTTTTTTCCTTATTATTCCAACAGATTACTATTTGTAGAATCTGTAATGTCGATAACCCAACCTTATATCCACTCTCTGTCTAAATGTACATAATTAAAATACACTGACACAGAAAAAAAACTTTCTGTTCCTGACTGCAGCACCCTAAGGAGAACTTTCTGGTGCGGGACTTTTTGTCTGGCGGCATTATCATCATATACTCTAGCTTTTACTCATTCTCCGGAATCTTATTCCTTCAATGTTTCTGGAGCACTTCTTTTCTGTGTGAGGTGCTAATTTTTGTCTGAATAAGTAGCTTCAGTTTGCTAAAAATGTAGGGGTGACAATAATAAATTCATCCTTTCTGAATTTAGATCCTGTCCATTAAAATTGTTTTTCAAAAAATCATTTTGGTGTTAATGGACTACTACTGATATTCCGAGGCTGCACTGTTGATGAGATCTGTGTTTCACATTTCATACTTGGAAAGACACCAGAGCAATTCTTTTGTTGCCTCTGGATCTAATGTCTGTAATAAAAGTGTGATGATTAATTTTACATGTCAACATGACTGGGCCATGGGCTGTCCAGAGAGCTGATTAAACCTTATCCCTGGGTGTGTCTGTGAGGATGTTTCTGGAAGAGATTAGCATTTGAATCTGTGAACTGAGTAAGGCAAATGGCTCTTCTCAGAGAGTGAGGGCTTCCGGCAATCCACCGATGGCTTGAATTGAAGAGGCAGAGGAAGGTTGAATTCAGTCTTTATCTTCCTGGAACATCGATGTCTCCTGACCTTAGTGGTCGGGCTTCTCAGCCCTTCAGACCTGCAATCTATACAATCAGCTCTCCTGCTCTCAGGTCCCTGAACTATACCATTGGCTTCAGCTCTTCGCATGGGGTAGATTGTGGGCCTTCTCAGCCTGTATTGGTTCTGTTTCTCTGCTGCTGCTGCTAAGTCGCTTCAGTCGTGTCAGACTCTGTGCGACCCCATAGAAGGTGGCCCACCAGGCTCCCCCGTCCCTGGGATTCTCCAGGCAAGAACACTGGAGTGGGGTGCCATTTCCTTCTCCAATGCATGAAAGTGAAAAGTGACAGTGAAGTTGCTCAGTCGTGTCCGACTCCCAGCGACCCCATGGACTGCAGCCCATCAGGCTCCTCCATCCATGAGATTTTCCAGGCAAGAGTACTGGAGTGGGGTGCCATTGCCTTCTCCATCTGTTTCTCTAGATAATCCTAATGTAAAACTCTAGGATCAAGACCATATAAAATAAATTATCTAATGGAAAAAAAGCATAAGTAATATTTATTGAGCTCCTACTATTCACACATAATTCTCTTTAATGCATATAGCAATAATGCGGATATTACTGTTTAAGTTGACTGATGAGATAACCATATTTCAAAGATATTGAGAAAACTGGCCTATGTCACAGAGCTAAGAAGCAGCAGAAGTGGTGTTCAAACTTGTTTAACTGACTTTCGAAACGCATTCCAGTTACCCCATTCTGAGGTTCAAAGAGCTAACATTTATTGACTACCTACTAGCTGGAAGATGTATATATAGTTCATGTTTAATATATTCTATAAGGTGCTCTGGATGCAACAAAGAATTCAAACCATGGCTTCTAAACTCAAAGATCTTGTAATATATTTTAGGATTAATAATATGAGGCAACATTAAGGTGACAGGAATAGAGATAGTGCTGTAGGAGCTGAAAGAAGGACTTCATAAATCCTCAAAGATTGATATCAAACTTGCAGCTTGTTATCTAGGAAGCACATGTTCATATTCTACTTTTCATGTAAAATAGCAATGAAGAATATGTTGCTTTTGTAGTAAAATGTGGGAGTTGCTTTCCATTCTTTCTTTCTTTCCTTTTTTTTTTTTTTTTTAAATGACTTTTTGAATGTTGAGACTGTGGTACAAATGGGATGTCCCAGCTCTATCATATACTAGATGTGTGGATCTGGGCAAATTACTCATCTCTTTGTGTCAAAGTTTCTCTATCTGCAAAATGCACACAATAATAATACCCTGTTTAAAAGTTTGCTGTGCCGATTAATTGGAACTTGGAGTGCTTTGAAGTTATATAAGTTATTAGGTACATACATATATCAATAGTTTAGTTTGTAGCTATAACATCTTCCTGTCCAATCTTTCTTTTTATCATTCAATTACTCTTTATGCCTGAAAACACTTTTACATATATTTTTTTGGTCTGTAAATTCTGTTTTGTTTTACTCCAGTTTTCTTTTGAAAAGTATTTTCTGTCTTTATTTGATAGTATTTACTGTCTTTCCCCTTTTCTATCCTTTTACTTGCAACTTTTGGGGGCCCATATGTTATAAGGATTTAAAAATTGCATTTATGTTTAGTGTAATTATTATTTTCATTTATTTTGACCATAAATTTTCATTTATTTTATACTATTTTCCTATGCTTACATTTTTCCTTATGTGTTCTATTGAATTGATAGAAATTATTTTATCTTTTAATCTCTATTCATTTGAAAATCATGCATTGCCATTGAAATGAGATTATTTCTTTTAAGTGTTATCCTTAAGATTTTTAAGATATTTAAGATATTTTTTAAGATATTTAAGATTTTTTAAAAGATATTTAAGCAAGTTTAAAGAAATCCAAATATCTGCTGTTCTCCCAAAGAATATAACTGATTTAGAATGTTTTATCTCGATTAGCTCCCATCATGTTTTCCATGTTATTGTGATCAAATGCTTTTAGTTCCACCTTGACTTTATATTCCCTAAAATAACATTATTCTTGTTTATAGTTATTACTATCTTTGTAATTTCCTCAGTAGTGTCAAACAATTCACTAATCATGTTTTTGGCTTCATTTATTTCTGTTTTTACTCTCAATTAAAATTTTAACTTCTAAAACTTATATTTGCCTCTTTTCCAAATCTGCTTGCATTTTTTTCTGATTGTTTTTGTTACTTTTATCTAGGTTTTCTATTCCTTTCTTTATACGCTTAATATTTAAGTACACAGTAATTTACATTAAGCTCGTTCTATTGTCCGAAGTCTTGAGGGGTCCTACATGCTGTTTACAGAATCTGCTGATTCTTGCTCTCAGGGGGTAGTTTCCTTCTGTGCTTTCTAATTTTAGATTGCTCATCTTTGGCAGGTAACCTTCTGTTGCCTGGACTTGGGTTGTATCTGAGAGATGATATGGGGTGGGAGGTGGGAGCAGGGTTCAGGATTGGGAACTCATGTACACCCGTGGTGGATTCATGTCAATGTATGGCAAAACCAATACAGTATTGTAAAGCAAAATAAAGTAAAAATAAAAATTTAAAAAAAACAATAAAAAATAATGAAAAAAAAGAAATAATCTAATGAACAACATGGAGTATTCAACAACTGCAGGGTACATCCTCTCTTCAAGCGTTTATGGAGAAGGTGGTCAATCACATACTGTCAAAAAGCAAGTCTCAAATTTTTGAGGACTTAAGTCATATAGCATATGTTCTCTGACAATATTGCTCCTGAAATCAGCAATAAAAATACACTGTAAAACCTCCATATATGTGGAAATTTAGAAACATGCCTCTAAATAATCCCTGTGTCCAGGAAGAAATCACAATAACAATCAGAAAATATTTTGGACTGCAAAAAAAAAAAAAAAAAGAACGACTTTTGCATTTAACTCTACAGAGAGTCTTAAAAACTTATCAGCCATTAGGCAAAATTTTATGTTAATTTCAAGCTTTGGAGATTTGGATTCAGCAACTGATGGAAATTTAAACACCAAACGTGACTGAGGTCAAGCCTACGATTACAAGTTCTTAGCAGAGATTTCTTTTCCTCTCTCACAGAATCAGATTGTAATAGATAAGCTACCTTACATTTCCTTCTCATGGGTGCAGTGTTATAGCTTACCATTTTGCACAGAGGTGCCCCATTTGAGAATCCTAGTTTCATAGGGGAGGGGCAAGAGCTCAAGGCAGGTAATCCATAAGACTCTTGGTTAGAGCAGCAGTACATGCGCAGTACTAACTTGTTGTTTACACCTCTGGATTTTAGTTTATTCTTCATATTTGAGTGACTCGTTTTTTTCAAACTTCCTTGAAATGTTGATTTTTCTTCTGACTATGCATTTAATATTGTTTTTTGTATCTATTCAATATAATTATGGGTTTTGTATTTTGAAGGCTTTTAGACTTTCTACTTTACCACATTGCAAAAAATGCAGCTACAATAATGGGCAGTTAGAAAGTGGATTCAAAAAGCAGTAGAATTTGTTATGGTAGTCATAAGCAGAGTCCTGTGTTTTCATGGGAAGTTTTCCATATTGTATCCATGCCATTCTTTCTAAATCATAAATCTTTTTATATGACCATATAAAAACCCTTTAGTGATTTCCCATTGTTCTTGGGCTAAATTCTAATTCTCTTGGTGTATCTTTTACTGAATGAATTTCCTTATTTGCCCCCTGCTTGTCCATCCAGTTTTTCCCTTCCCATGCTTTTCTGTACAGCTAGAATGAATGTCTTTAAGTTCTCCAAGTCCATGATTTTGTTTCACCTTCTAACCTTTTTACTATACTGATCTCTCTGCTTGGAACACAGATTCTTTCTCATCTTTCCCCTATACCCCAACTCCTCTGATGATTGTGTGACTTTTCAGAATTAAATTTAAGTATCACTTCCTTCAAGGAACTTCTCCTGACTTTCCCTCCCCACAATGCGTTTCTATTACAAGCTCCTATAACATCCTGTACTTCTTATTTCCTCTATTATGTCACCAAAATAAAATTTATTTATACTTGATTATTCATTGGGCATTTTTGGTGGTCTCTAAATTCCAGTAGACTCCAAAATTATATCCTTATTATTGATTCTAGCATGACAAATATTTGCTGAGTATTTCAAATGATAACTGCCATGGTTATTATAATTTTCAGTAGTTTTTATTCATGTGCCTAGTACTGGGCAGAAACTATAGGATTATGGTGTTATAGGGAAGCTTTAATTTGGGCTTATTTATGAGAGCCTTTCACAAATAGAAAATGACCATGTCCTGTAAGCCTAATCATCTACTTTGTGAGGCTGTGTATTCAGATATCATACCGACTAGAGAATATTTTGACTATGGTGATTGTTTTCAAGCAGGATATCAAAGGGTCATCCTGTTGAAAGAGTCTTTGATGGTGATACTGACACAAAAGCAAATTAGTTCACTAATGTATTCTCCTCTGGTTTTGCCATGTATGTTGGCATGAAGAGCAGAAAAACCTTTGGAATTTTTCAGGGTAGTTCTTTCCCTTAGGTATGGACATCAGACTTAGTACTTAGTACTTATTGATGTCAACTATGGGTGAAGAAAAGTCCAGATATATATTTAGAATGTGTTATGGTGCCAGGTGTAGCATCACCAGAATTGGTGTCCATGGGCCTCCTGGAAAGGATTTATAGACAGAAACACACATACTGAAGAATATGTTTATGGGTGCAAATAAGAGTTCATGTGCCTATCAGCCAATCAGCTAGGCAACTAGATTAGTTTGTGTTGTTCGCATGTGAGGAAGATGAGGTTCAAGATAGGTGGAGCGATGGTGAATTCCTCATCCAAAAATAGGGTAGAGATTTTTTAGGGATTGATGATTTCAGCATAATCAGATAGTCTTGCTTTCAGGTTAGATACCTGGCTTAGTTTAGGTTAGATTTCTAGGCTTATCAATAGTCTTGGAGTTGAGATACTCAAAGAACAGCAATTATCATCTTTGTCACGACTTAACTACACAATTTATGAAGTGTTAAGTGTGGCAAGCGGTTGCATTTGTTATACTGTGACATACCTGCTCTCGTAGTAAAGACATCTCACCTTAAATGTGGTTCTTGAGGTTTTATCATCCACATGGACAGGACAGTTGTGTTCCATAGGACTGAGCTCTTTAAAGAATCACATGCATAGGAATAAGAGCCAAAATTTATAGTTCTTCTGGGCTTCCATAGCAGCGATGGTCATTTAGGTCCATCAATCTAAATCACAAGAAACTGAGGAAGTTTTCAAAGTGAAATTTGAATTACAGACACTGGAAGATATATTATGCTATCAGGAATCACTGAAATGATGAATTCTTCTCCAGGGTATGTGTGAAAAGGACTGGGTGATGTCAAAGATGGGAAATAAGAACCAATATTAAGAACCAAAGATATTTGGAATCATTGAATGCTCTCATCAGTAAGCGCATTACTATAACACTAATTTTAAAGAAATGTTTGGAATCCCTTAAGGAAGCAGGTATGGCAATCAACACTGGGAAAATCAAGTACATTTTTCTCAGATCTTTTAAGCAAATGATATTGACACAAGTGTCCCAGAATTAACAGGCTGAAATAAAGTTTATGAATTAGGACTGTGTGAGTAGATTAAGTTGTTATTTAGGTGAGGTGAGGTGAAGTCGCTCAGTCGTGTCCAACCCTGCGACCCTGTGGACTGTAACCTACTAGGCTTCTCCGTCCATGGGATTCTCCAGGCAAGAACACTGGAGTGGATTGCCATTTCCTTCTCCAGGGGATCTTCCTAACCCAGGGATCGAACCCGGGTCTCCCGCATTGGAGGCAGACACTTTAACCTCTGAGCCACCAGGGATGGGCAAGTTGTCATTTAGAGAGATTATTTCTTGGCCTAGAAGCATGTTAGAGAGATTATTTCTTGGCCTAGAAGCATGTGCGTGTGTGTGTGTGTGTGTGTGTGTGTATGTGTGTGTGTGTGTGTAGTGGGAACACCAAACCATAAAAAACCGTGGGTACGTTTCACAGGCCAAAGGCCATCACTGGTCATTCAAATGTTTCAATGATTTTTGTAAGGGGTATTATTTTGGTTACATATAATGAATCTCAGCTTATAACAACTTTCAGGAAAAGAAAACACCGAAAGGATTCTTGGAGAGTTTGTAGAGTCTGAGGTGGAGCCAAATATCAGCTACAAGAAAGCAGGAATAGGACAATTCTGAGGTTCATAGGTACTGACTCAGGGACTTGAACGTTTTGTGTGATGTCCTATATCTTTTATCTTGCCTTTTCTCTGAGTTTTGGCATGAAGGTGAGCTTCCTGTGTCCAGGAGCAAAGGAGGGGAGTACATGCTACTTAGTAGCTTTTAGAACTTCTTGCAACTTAATCATTAGGTATTAAAACCCCTTGCTCCACATTTTGCTCCAGTTATTAAAAAACCCAGGGAAAGGCTTGGACTGGTCAGTGTGAGTCCTGTGACTGCCCCAAAAAGATGGAGGTTGGATCGCATTGGAAACATATGTCTCTTTTTATTGTGAATTTACTTTTACTCTGTGACCTTCCCCCTTCCCTTTACTCAAAGTGCTAAACATGATTCATCCATCATAAGGGGGTAAGGGGGTAGGCTGTCCTAGAACAGAGAAAATAGAGAAAAAGTACACATTTTCACTTCTAAACTTAGACAAAAAGCCATGATCCAGACAGCAGACTACATGTGTGGGAGGATTTTTGCTAAATAAATTTTTAAAGTTGCCGTTCTGAGGTCTCAGGAAAGAAGAGTTGGAAAACAAATTATTTAAAATAAATGGTTTCACTGGGAAGGACCCTTATACTTTGCCTCTCATTATGGGGCTAGTTCCAAGCTGGGTGGTCAAAATCCCACCCTCCTGAGTTTGGATATATGAGATTAAAGGAGACTTTCTCCTTGGTTGCCTGGGTAGCAGAATAGCTGAGCCCTCTGATAACCACAGTGTGGGAAAACAGACCTGGAACATTTGTATCAGATGCTTGGGCAGAAGAGGGTGTGGTAGACTCAACAAATTGATGGAAGTCCTTCTCAAGTGAGGCTCTCCAGAAGCAGATCCTAAGACAGAGTTTGGGGTGCAATATATTTATCAGGGGTTTAACAGCTTTGAAAGGAAGGAGGGAAGAAACAGTATAGGACAGAAGTCTAACTGTGATACAGCTCTGACCAACCTCATGGGAAGCTTTGGAACAAGAATTGCCAGTCAGTTTTGCAGACTGGCTGAAGTGGCTGGGCCTCTATCTCCCTTCCTTGCTCTCTCACTGGGTATCGACCACCTAGCAATGTGAGGCCAATGTGTGTGATCTCAGCAAGGCAGCTCACTGAATCTCAGTCTAAGAAGAGGTTGACGGCTAGAGACTGTCTGCTGATCATAGTCCCTACATCTGGGCCTCAAACTCTCCTTTCAAGTATTTGCGGATGCATTTTTTATCTACATATGCTTTCAAAGGTTAAAGGAAGCAGCCACTGTTTTCTTTTGCATCTGAGAATGACAAGGATGTAAAGGATCTTTAAGGTGATAACAACAATTATATCAGGGGCTTCCCTGATAGCTCCGTTGGTAAAGAATCCGCCTGCAATGCGGGAGACCTGGGTTCAATCCCTGGGTTGGGAAGATCCCCTGAAGAAGAGAAGAGATACCCACTCCAATATTCTGGCCTGGAGAATTCCATGGACTGTATAGCCCACCAGGTTGCACAGAGCGACTTTCACTTTCACTTTCAACAATGATACAGAGCAGAAAGCAACCATGGGTTATGCAGGTGTTGAGTGGGCAGAATTCCTCAGCAGTTGCCAGTATAATAAAAGGAACATATCGAAAGGCCAAGTAGTACTTTCAGCTTCAATAAATGGGAAAATAAAACATTCCTACTTCCTACTTTCCCTCCAGCCTCCTACCTGTATGTCATGGTATTGTGTAAACCTTCTAGAATTTGTCATTCATGGAGAAGGTCTGAAATAGCTAACTTGGAATTGAATACAATTATATTTTTCCATCAGGAAAAGTGTTGATTCAAAATGGAGATGAAGATGAGTTATAGAAAAACAGAAAGCTGAATTTGTATATCCAGAGACAGGGCCTTAAAAATTTATAACCATTTCAAATTGACTAAAATAAAACTAAACTCCTGAAGCAGGGGTCCGATCCCCACATCAGGGCAACTGAATCAGAGGAGAAACATTTAAGACTGAGAGTGAAATAGCTGATTTGTGGCAGCCTAAAGGGAATGAGAATCAGACAGTCCTTGCTGCAACCATACACACTCCTACAGGAATTCGGGTCTCCTGGAAGGTGCAGCGGCTGGGAGCTGGAGTTTAGGGATTGTGAGGCAATCCCAGGGCGAGGGCTGGTGTTGACTGCTGACAGATGGATTGAGGGGATGTGAGGGAGGAGATTGTGGTGGGAAATGCTGGTGGAGGAAAGCCAGGCAGCCATGGAAGTACGGCGATACTGCTGAGTCATGCGTAGGGGGTGGAGTCATCACCACCGCCTCTCTCCCCCCACACAACAGCATCAGCAGCTGAACAATAGAGAGGTTGGTCCTGATACACTAAACTACGGAGTAGGACCCCACCCAGGGTGCCCTTTTAAGTGCCTGATGCCCTGATCTACAGAGTAGGACCCCAGCCAGGGGGGCCCCTCTATATGCCTGACACACTGAACAATGGAGAAGGACCCCAGGCAAAGGAGCCCTGTAAGTGCCTGAATGGGCGGGGCTACTGGAGAAAGCCTGACCAAAAAGACCTTCTGATCACCACCTACAAGAGGCTCAAAAAAAGACACTGACAGGGCCATAACTCCTGCCAAAGAGGTGGTCTGTGTTCCTGCACACTTAGTGACACCAGGGTCCCCACAGCTGCTCCACCTTCACGCTCAACGCTCACTGGGGCAGAGTTGCCACAGGCGATAAAAGTCTTGTGTCTATGTTCACAGGGTTGCTTCAGTCATGTCCGACTCTGCGACCCTGTAGGCTGTGGCCTTCCAGGCTTCTCTGTCAGAGAGGGGGTTCTCCAGGCAAGAATACTGGAGTGTATAGGCCAATACTGGTTGCCGTATCCTTCTAGAACACTTATTGCCTGCTGCCCTAGCCACCAACCCCACTGAGTACCTGGAGCTTCCAGAACCCCTATGACCCAAGCAGCTGCACCACCTCTACATCTGGCCCTCACGTGGCAAACCCAAGCCCTCCAGGGAGGCCTCAGGAGCTAAACCCTTATAGATGACCCACATGTAGAGGTGGAAATAAAATCACAATTGAAACCCAGGGGCAGTGTGGCTAAGGAAGAAGACCCAAAACCTTCCCACCAGCTGTACAAGTTGCAGATTAATCCACGTGATCAACTAAGCACACTCTGTGTCTATGGAATATATAAAAGGCCACTGAGAGCTCCCACAAAAGAAAACGCACTAGCTCTGATAGCTGTGGACATTGGAGGCAAGAACACACAGGAGTAGGACCAGATTAGGATCTGAGCTGTCCCCACAGGAGGTCCAGAGATCAGCACAGTGTTGGAGGGCATCCTAGGGAGGTGAGATGGACTGTGACTCCCAGCAAAGGGAAGGACTCTGACAGCAGTGACTCAAGAAAAACATTTATTATCCTTATTTTTGACTTGTTCTGTAGGTTCTTTAGGAATTTTTTTCTTTTTTCTTTTTTTTCTTTCCCTTTTCCCCTTCTGTCATAGCTGGCAATTCTATTGGCACTAGGAAATCCAATTAAGCTTTTGAGCTTTTTTTTTTCCTCCCTCAGTCACATTTTTTAAATTGTTGTCATAAATCTCTGCCTCTGCGTTGGGCTTTTGCTGTTCTGTGGAGTTTTCTTTTTTTTCTTCTTTTCTCTTTTTTTAATTTTAATTTTTTAAACCTATTATTATTTTTTCTACATTTATTCCTTTGTTTGCTTTCCCCTGTTCTTTCCTCTTGCAGTTAATCTTTAACATATATAAATCTTTTTCTTTCTCTATCTCTATTTAACTTTGCATATCTATTCTTTCTTTTCTTTCTCTCCTTTCCTCTCAACATATTTGTTAGTTTTGTTTTCATTGCTGTATTCCCCACTTGGCACCTTGCTATAGTTTTGTTTTCCAGTTTGTGCTTAAGTTAGTTCTGTTCTTAACAGGTAAATATAATTTTTGACTTCCTTTGTTTGCTGAGTCAATCTACTGCACTTTATTTTTGTCGGACTGTTTTTACTTTGTTCATGGGTGTATATGTATATGTGTATATTCCGTTATTTTAATTATTATTTGCCTGATTATGTAACTGTCATTTGTCTGGGGTTCATCCTTGGTTTCTTGGTTTTGGATATTTGTTTAATTTCACTTAATGCCATAACAAACCACCTGTGGAATCTTCCTTCCTGATAAGAGATCAAGCCCTGAGCCTTTGGAGTGGGAGCACTGACTCCAAGACCCTAGACTACCAGAGAACTAATGCTAGGGAGTATCAAATAGTGAGAACTCACACAAAGGAAACCATTTGAATACGAGACCCAGCACCACCCAACTACCAGTAGCTCCCTGTGCCAGATGCCTCATCTAAACAACAAACAAACTCAATCATCAGCAGACAGGATTACCACCTCACTCAGCCTTGCCCATCAGAAGGAAAACAAACAAACAAACAAACAAACAAACAAACAACTCAGCACAAATCTCACCCTATATGAAGCTCACACAAACCACTGGACCAACCTTAGGAGGGCAGAAATCAAAATAAAGAAAGACTTTAACCTTCATCAAGGAAAGAATTAACTTTTCTTGAAGCTTGGGAAAAGGAGACCTCAAACACAATAATTTAAAAAATAAATAATGAAAAAAGAAAAAAAAATAAATAATGAAAAGGCAGAGAAATATTACACAGATGAAGGAACAAACTAGAAACACAGACGTCCAAGTAAATGAAGAGAAAATAGGCAAACTACCTGAAAAAGAATTCAGAATAATGATAGTAAAGATGATCAAAAACCTTGAAAACTAAATGGAGAAAATGCAAGAATCAATTAACAAAGACCTAGAAGAATTAAAGAATAAACATACGAGACAACACAATTACTGAAATTAAAAATACTCTAGAAGAAATCAATGGCAGACTATCTGAAGCAGAAGAATGAATCAGTGAGCCAGAAGATGTAGTGGTGGAAATAACTTCTGAAGAGCAGAATAAAGTGAAATGAATGAAAAGAACTGAGGACAGTCTCAGAGACCTCTGGGACCATATCAAATGCACCAACATTTGAATTATAGGGGTCGCAGAAGAAGACGAGAAAAAGAAAGGATATGAGAAAAACTTTGAAGAGATCATAGTTGAAAATTTCCCCAACGCAGAAAAGGAAATAGTCACTCAAGTCCAACAGGCACAGAGTCCTCTACAAGATAAACTCAAGGAGAAACACGCCAAGACACATACTAATCAAACTAACAAAAACTAAACACAAAGAAAAAATATTAAAAGCAGCAAGGGAGAAGCAACAAGCAACATACAAGGGAAACCCCATATGTTTAACAGCTGATCTTTCAGCGGAAACTCTGCAGGCCAAAAGGAAATGGCAGGATATATTTAAAGTACTGAAAGGGAAAAAATCTACAACCAAGATTATTGTACCTGGCAAGGATCTCATTCAAATTTGATGGAGAAATAAAAAGTTTTTCAGACAAGCAAAAGAGAATTCAGTACCACCAAACCAGCTGTACAAAAAATGTTAAAGGGACTTATATAGTCAAGAAATAGAAGAGAAGAAAAAAGATCTACAAAATCAACCACAAACAATTAAGAAAATGGCAATAGGAACATATATATCAATAATTACTTCAAATGTAAACAGATTAAATGCTCCAACCAAAAGACACAGACTGGCTGAATGGATACAAAAACAAGACCCATATATATGCTGTATACAAGAAACTCACTTCAGACCTCAAGACACATACAGACTGAAAGTGAGAGGATGGAAAAATATATTCCATGCAAATGGGAAGCAAAAGAAAGCTTGAGTAGCTATCCTTATATCAGAAAAAATAGACCTTAAAATGAAGATTATAAGAGATAAGGAAGGACACTACATAATGATCAAGGGATCAATCCAAGAGGAAGACATAACAATTGTAAATATCTATGCATTCAACATAGAAGCACTTCAATGCATGAGATAAACACTAACAGACATAAAAGGAGAAATTGACTGTAACACAATAATAGTAGGAGACTTCACACCCCACTCACACCGATGGATAGATCATCAAAACAGAAAATTAATAAGGAAACACGTCTTAATTGAAACATTAGATGAGATGGATTTCATTGAAATCTTCAGGACATTCCATCCAAATGCGGAAGAATACACCTTCTTCCCAAGTGCACATGGAACATTCTCCAGGATAGACCAAATCTTGGGTCACAAATCAAGCCTCAGTAAATTTAAGAAAATTAGACTCATATGAAGCATGTTCTCCAACCACAATGCTATGAGGCTAGATATCAATTACCAGAAAAAAAGTGTAAGAAACACAAACACATGGAGACTGCACAACACATTTCTAAATAACCAACATGTTACTGAAGAAATCAAAAGGGAAATATAAAAAAAATGCTAGAAACAAATGACAATGGAAACATGACAACTCAAAACCTATGGGATGCAGCAAAAGCAGTCCTAAGAGGGAAGTTTATAGCAGTACAATCCTACCTCAAGAAACAAGAAAAATATTGAATAAACAACTAACTTTATACCTAAAACAACTGGAAAAAGAAGAAGAAACTCCCCCCCCCCAAATTAGTAGAAGGAAAGAAATCATAAAGATTTGAGCAGATATAAAAGAAATGAAAAAGAATGAAAAAGAAATGAAACAATAGTAAAAATTAATCAGACTAAAAGCTGTTTTTCTGAGAAGATAAATAAAATTGATAAACCTTTAGCCAGACTCATCAAGAAAAAAAGAGAGAAGAATCAAAATCAACCAAATTAGAAATGAAAAAGGAGAGGTTGCAACAGACAATGCAGAAATACAAAGGATTATAGGAGACTATTATGAACAACTATATGGCAATAAAATAGATAACCTGGAAGAAATGGACAGACTGTTATAAAAGTTCAATCTTCCAGGACTGAACCAGGAAGAAATAGAAATTATCAACAATCCAATTATAAGCACTGAAATTGAAGCTGTGACCAAAAATCTTCCAAAAAACAAAAGCCCAGGACCAGATGGCTTCACAGGAGAATTCTATCAAACATGTAGAGAAGAACTAATTCCTATCCTTCTAAAACTCTTTCAAAAAATTGCAGAGGAAGGAACATTTCCAAACTCATTTTTTAGGCCACCATCACACTGATACCAAAACCAGACAAAGACAACACAACAAAAGAAAACTACAGGCCAATATCACTGATGAACATAGATGCATAAATCCTCAACAGAATTTTAGAAAACAGAATTCAGCAACACATCAAAAAGCTCATATATCATGATCAAGTTGGGTTTATTTCAGGGATGCAAGAATTCTTCAATATATGCAAATCAATCAATGTGATACACCATATTAACAAACTGAAAATAAACCATATAATAATCTCAATAGAAGCAGAAAAAATCTTTGACAAAATTCAGCACCCATTTATGATGAAAACTCCTCAAACAATGTGCATAGAAGGAACCTACCTGAACATCATAAAGGCCATATATGATAAGCCTGCAGCAAACATTATTCTCAATGGTGAAAAATTGAAAGCATTCCCCCTAAGATCGGGAAGAAGACAAGGGTGTCCACTTTCACCACTATTATTCAACATAGTTCTGGAAGTCCTAGCTACAGCAATCAGAGAAGAAAAAGAAACAAAACGAATCCAGATCAAAAAACATTTCATGCAAAGATGGGCTTGATAAAGGACAGAAATGATATAGACCTAACAGAAGCAGAAAATATTAAGAAGAGGTGGTAAGAATACACAGAAGAACTGTACAAAAAAGATCTTCATGACCCAGATAATCAAGATGGTGTGATCACTCACCTAGAGCCAGATATCCTGGAATGTGAAGTTAAGTGGGCCTTAGGAAGCATCACTATGAACAAAGCTAGTGGAGATGATGGAATTCCAGTTGAGCTATTTCAATCCTGAAAGATGATGCTGTGAAAGTGCTGCACTCAATATGCCAGCACATTTGGAATACTCAGCAGTGGCCACAGGACTGGAAAAGGTCAGTTTTCATTCCAATCCCAAAGAAAGGCAATGCCAAAGAATGCTCAAACTACCACACAATTGGACTCATCTCACACGATAGTAAAGTAATGTTTAAAATTCTCCAAGCCAGGCTTCAGCAATACACAAACCATGAACTTTCAGATGTTCAAGCTGGTTTTAGAAAAGGCAGAGGAACCAGAGATCAAATTTGCCAACATCCACTGGATCCTGGAAAAAGCAAGAGAGTTCCAGAAAAACATCTGTTTCTGCTTTATTGACTATGCCAAAGCCTTTGACTGTGTGGATCACAAGAAACTGTGGAAAATTCTGAAAGAGATGGGCATACTAGACCACATGACCTGCCTCTTAAGAAACCTGTATGCAGGTCAGGAAGCAACAGTTAGAACTGGACATGGAAAAACAGACTGGTTCCAAATAGGAAAAGGAGTACGTCAAGGCTATATATTGTCACCCTGCTTATTTAACTTATATGCAGAGTACATCATGAGAAATGCTGGGCTGGAAGAAGCACAAGCTGGAATCAAGATTTCTGGGAGAAATATCAATAACCTCAGATATGCAGATGACACCACCCTTATGGCAGAAAGCAAAGAAGAATTAAAGAGCCTCTTGATGAAAGTGAAAGAGGAGAGTGAAAAAGTTGGCTTAAAGCTCAACATTCAGAAAACTAAGATCATGGCATCCAGTCCCATCACTTCATGGCAGATAGATGGGGAAGCAGTAGAAACAGTGGCTGACTTTATTTTTCTGGGTTCCAAAATCACTGCAAAAGGTGATTGCAGCAATGAAATTAAAAGACGCTTTCTCCTTGGGAGGAAAGTTATGACCAGCCTAGATAGCATATTAAAAAGCAGAGACATTACTTTGCCAACAAAGGTCTGTCTAGTCAAGGCTATGGTTTTTCCAGTGGTCATGTATGTATATGAGAGTTGGACTGTGAAGAAAGCTGAGTGCCGAAGAATTGATGCTTTTGAACTGTGATGTTGGAGAAGACTCTAGAGAGTCCCTTGGACTGCAAGGGGATCCAACCAGTCCATCCTAAAGGAGATCAGTCCTGGGTGTTCATTGGAAGGATTGATGTTGAAGCTGAAACTCCAATACTTTGGACACCTGATGGGAAGAACCGACTTATTGGAAAAGACCCTGATGCTGGGAAAGATTGAGGGCAGGAGGAGAAGGGGACGACAGAGGATGAGATGGTTGGATGGCATCAACTCGATGAACATGGGTTTGGGTGGACTCTGGGAGTTGGTGATGGACAGGGAGGTCTGGCATGCTGCGATTCATGGGGTCGCATAGAGTCAGACACATCTGAACGATTGAACTGAACTGAAATTAAAAAAAAGAAGTAAAGCTTTCATTGTTTGCTGATGACATGATACTGTACATAGAAAACCCTAAAGATAGCATCAGAAAATTACTAGAGCTAATCAGTGAATTTAGCAAAGTTACAGGATATAACATCAATATACAAAAATCACTTGCATTTCTATATACTAACAATGAAAAATCTGAAAGAGAAATTAAGGAATCAATCGCATTCACCATTGCAACAAAAATAATTAAATATCTAGGAATAAACTTCCCTAAGGAGACAAAATAACTGTACACAGAAAATGATAAGACACTAATGCTGCAATTCATGGGATCGCAAAGAGCTGGGCACGACTGAGCAACTGAAGTGAACTGAACTGAATGAAAAAAAGTCAAAGACAGCATAAACAGATGGAGGGATATTCCATGTTTCTGGGTAGGAAGAATTCATATAGTGAAAATGACTGTACTAGCAAATGCAATCTACAGACTCAATGTGATCCCTATCAAATTACCAATGGCCTTTTTCACAGAACTAGAACAACAACAAAAAAATTAACAATTCATATGGAAACACAAAAGACCCTGAATAACCAAAGTAGTCTTAAGAAAGAAGAATGGAGCTGGAGGAATTAACCTTCCTGACTTCAGATTATACTACAAAGCTACAGTCATCAATACAGTATGGTACTGGCACAGAAACAGAAACATAGACCGATGGAACAAGATAGAAAGCCCAGATATAAACCCATGCACCTATGGGTACCTTATTTTTGACAAAGGAGGCAAGAATATACAATGGGGCAGAGACAGCCTCTTCAATAAATGATGCTAGGAAAACTGGATAGCTACATGTAAAAGAATGAAATTAGAACACCTCCTAACACCATACACAAAGATAAACTCAAAATGAGTTAAAGACTTAAGTGTAAGACCAGAAACTATAAAACTGTTAGAGGAAAACATAAGCAGAACACTTGATGACATAAATAAAAACATGGTCCTCTATGACCCACCTCCAAGAGCAATGGAAATAAAAACAAAAGTAAACAAGTGAGACCTGATTAAACTTAAACGTTTTTGCACAGCAAAGGAAACTATAAGTAAGGTGAAAAGACGACCCTCAAAATGGGAGAAAATAATAGCAAATGAGACAACTGACAAAGGATTAATTTCCAAAATATACAAGCAGCTCATACAACTCAATATCAGAAAAACAAACAACCCAATAAAAAGGTGGGAAAAAGACCTAAACAGACATTTCTCCAAAGAAGACATAGACCTGACTAACAAACACATAAAAATATACTCAACATCACTCATTATTAGAGAAATGCAAATCAAAACTACAATGAGATATCACCTCAAACCGGTAAGAGTAGCCCTCATCAAAAAGTCTACAAACAATAAACGCTGAAGAGGGTGTGGAGAACAGGGAATGCTTTTGCATTGTTGGTGGGAATGTAAATTGATACAGCCACTATGGAAGACAGTACGGAGATTCCTTAGAAAACTAGGAATAAAACCACCATATGACCCAGCAATCCCACTCATAGGCATATACCCTGAGGAAACCAAAATTGAAAGAGACACATGTATCCCATTGTTCACTGCAGCACTATTTACTAGCTAGAACACAGAAGCAACCTAGATGTCCATCAACAGATGAATGGATAAAGAAGTTGTGGTACATATACACAATGCATTTGAGTCAGTCCTGGTGAGGTGGATGAACCTAGAACCTGTTTTACAGAGTGAAGTGAGTCAGAAAAAGAAAGATAAATACCATATTCTAACGCATGTATACGTAATGTAGAAAAATGGTACTGAAGAACTTATTTACAGGGCAACTATGGAGAAACAGACATAGTGAATAGACTTATGGTTATGGGGAGAGGGAAGGAGAGGTGAGATATATGGAGAGTAACATGGAACCTTACATTACCATATGTAAAATAGACAGCCAATGGGAATTTGCTGTATGGCTCAGGAAACTCAAACAGGGGCTCTGTATCAACCTGTAGGGGTGGGATGGAGAGGGAAATGGGAAGGACATTCAAAAGGGACTGAATATATGTATACCTATGGCTGATTCATGTTGAGGTTTGACAGAAAACAACAAAATTCTGTAAAGCAATTGTCCTTCAATAAAAAATAATAGATCTTAAAATAAATAGGGAGAATTAAAATATAAATATTATAAACATTATGTTAATATACTAAATAAAGTTTGTTTAAAAAAAAAAACAAAACTCCTGCTATTTAATTATAAGAATATGGATGGTTCTCAAAGCATTTGGTTAAATTAGAACTACATTTTAGAAGAAATCTGTGACTGCATTCAAAATGTAATTTTCAGTCTTACATGCTTACTTGGCAAAAGCGCAATTTACAGTTGCGGTATTATTTGAATACATGCCCACCTCACAGCCCTTTCCCACTGCATTCCCTCATTCTGGAACAATCTTCAACAACATCTTATTCCTGTATGTCACTGTGGTCCTTGCTCAAATGTCACTTCCTCAGACAGACATGCCTGGCTAACTAATCTATAATATTCCTTTAATGTGCTTCAATTTTCTTCCACTCTTTATCTACACCTGACACTGTGTCTTGTGTGTGTTTGTATGCCATCTCCCCATGATAAAGGAAACTCTCTGAAGGCGGCACATCCTTTTCATCAACTTTACATCCCCAGTTCCTGCCACCTGGTAGATGCTCAATATTTGCTGAATAAATGAATCAATTGTATTTACAGATTTGCCAATTTTGGAAGTTCACTTAAGTTTTATTCATTGGCAGAAATTATGCAAATTCTTTTTCTTGAGTTATATTCCTACATTAGAAAAAAAAAAAAACAAGTGAACTTTCTGATCCATTTAAAATAACACCACTGAGAGAAGTTTTAAAATATGAAGATACAAAAATGGCCTCATTCTGAACATATTTTCAAGCCTTATTAAGTCAGCACTTTAAACACATCTTTTTAGATTGCTGAATTAGAATGAAGTATTGTCAAAGGCAATACTGGATTAGCACTGTTAGTCAGACAGTTGTATTACTAGGTTTCCTCACCATAACAAGATCACAATTTGTTAAATAGAGGTGAGGTGAGGGGTGAGACACTTCTGAGTATATAGCTCAGCAGTGGACATGCCTGGGAAAATGGCATTGGGGTCAAAGATAAAGTTAAATACTCAAGTTTTCCAATCATGAGATTTGAAAGAAAAAAGTGCTTTTACTTTTTCTTCCCCTCATCTTTTCCCTCCTCCTCTTGCTGTTCTCCATTCTCCCTTCTTCTTCTTTGTCCCCTTCCTTCTCTTTCCCGTCTTCTTTCCTGAATCCTTTTGTGAAGAAATCCCACTGGGTGGAAGCATGGAGCTAGTTTTATGAGAAAAGAGCATCAGAAAACAAAACTTAAAAATAGTGTGGCTGTTTCAAGATATGAATGCTACTATTCTTAGAAAGTCTTTTTGTATTTTTAGAACTTCTACAAATTGAGAGGAGAGATGACAAATGGCGTCAGGGGATGTAGATGCATGAAAGATTGGCAAGACTTGTCCAGACAGGGCAGTTGGTATTTATTTTACTTTAAATGTCTTCAGCCCATAAGAAGAGGACCAGTGAAGAAAGTGTCCCAGCATGAACTGTGTTTTGATGATGTATTTCCTTAGCTTATTTATTAATTTCCTAGTCACATAAATTACGCAATTTCAGCTTTTATTTCATTTAGGTTTAGTAAAAAGTGATAATGTATTACTGAAATAAAATCTCAGAGGAGCTTAGAAACTGGATAATGCTAATGTTAAAAGTATGACATCTTGCCTTGGTTTGATGCCTTAAGGAGATAATCATGTTTATCTCAGAAAAAATCTGAAGTGTCTTACTGAGCATGGGATAATATTTACTTATTTTCTATTTCTATGTATTAAGATATATCTGAAGAAACTGCAATGTCTTAGCATTACAATTTAAAAATATTATATGTATATAAATGCCTGTTTATAGACTGAGACTCTTGCATATAATTAAATGCAATAATCAGATAGGTGTCAGAATAAATACATGAGTTTGCATTTTTTCTTGGAAAGAAAAATGTAGATTTCACTTAATAAATTCCAGAGGGAGAGACCACCCAGAGAAACTTGCCATTGAAGATTAGTTGCTATGATGGTATGACTGTAGAAAAATCATCTCCACAGTAATTTAAATAGCTTTAGGCATGAGAGGTGAGAATAAGTACCTCAAATTCAAGATAGATGTGAAAAACAAGTAACTATATACTCTGATGTATTCAGGGTGATGGAGGAGTAATGTGATTTAATCCTCTGCAGCAACTCTGAGCTCCAGGAAAGGCAGACAGTTGAGAAGTAGCAGAATAGAGCTCCGAACTATAGGCAGATCTTTGAAAACACAAATCTATTAAAGTCATGGCTTTTTATCTTTCAGTTCACTTCGGTTCAGTTCAGTCGCTCAGTCGTGTCTGACTCTTTGTGACCCCATGAATCACAGCATGCCAGGCCTCCCTGTCCATCACCAACTCCCGGAGTTCACTCAGACTCATGTCAGTGATGCAATCCAGCCATCTCATCCTCGGTCGTCCCCCTCTCCTCCTGCCCCCAATCCTTCCCAACATCAGAGTCTTTTCCAAAGAGTCAACTCTTCTCATGAGGTGGCCAAAGTACTGGAGTTTCAGCTTTAGCATCATTCCTTCCAAAGAAATCCCAGGGCTGATCTCCTTCAGAATGGACTGGTTGGATCTCCTTGCAGTCCAAGGGACTCTCAAGAGTCTTCTCCAACACCACAGTTCAAAAGCATCAGTTCTTCGGTGCTCAGCCTTCCTCACAGTCCAGCTCTCCCATCCATACATGACCACAGGAAAATCCATAGCCTTGACTAAACGGATCTTAGTTGGCTAAGTAATGTCTCTGCTTTTGCATATGCTATCTAGGTTGGTCATAACTTTTCTTCCAAGGAGTAAGGGTCTTTTAATTCCATGGCTGCAGTCACCATCTGCAGTGATTTTGGAGCCCCCCACAATAAAGTCTGACACTGTTTCCACTGTTTCCCCATCTATTTCCCATGAAGTGATGGAATCAGATGCCGTGATCTTCATTTTCTGAATATTAAGCTTTTATCTTTATCGAGACACACACCTTCATCTCTTTGTACTGATTTCAGGTTCAAGACTAAAATTTTTATCCTGAGCCTGTAAAGCTCTTTCAGGTCTCATTCCACATTCTTTTCCTGCTTCTATTTCGATCATCCTCTCTTTTTCCTCTGTTCCAGTAAAAGTGAATTTCTTTCATTTGCTCAAATGAGCCATGTCTCCTCCGGCTACAAGCTCTTTCTGCTGCTTGGTAGCTGAGGAAGGCCAGAGTTCCCTTGCCCACTGAACTGCCATTCATTTATCAGATTCCATGTATCACTTTCTCATGGAAGGTTTTTGGCCTTTTGGCCTAGTTCAGCTCCCCAGTTGCAAACTCTTAAGGCATCCTGTACATTTCTTTTGCTGTATGATATTTGATTAATGTGTTTTACCAAAATTGACTGTAAGTTCCATGTGGGCAGGGAGTGGGTCACATGTAGGTCTTTATTGTACTCACAGCTCTAGTATTTTGTCTGTGAACCCACTCTCTCTCTCTCTCCATCATTATATACCGCTGATTTTTAGATACTGACTCTGAGATTCTCATGAAACTCTACACCATACCAATTCCTCCTCTTCAACCTACAGAGATTGGAACTATGCGTCAAATTCTGAGAGATATTCTACCACCAAGAAAAGTAAGATGGCATTTGAAAGGAACTTGGTAGTTATGAATGCAAAATGCTACAGCTTTCTCAAAAACTCATCAGAGGACAAGAAAAAGAAAATGTAAAAGAAAATCTCATTCCAAACCAAGAAAACTAGAGAAGTTGAAAACTTGCAAGCCACATTCTAGACTGTGCATGTGACAGACTTCTATGCTGAATTTGCTGTAGTTGTCTATTTTAAAATAATTGCAAAAAAAATAAAGTGTTGAGATTGGTACACAAAGAGTGAAAAAGAAATTCTCCATAATTAATGTTTAGCATGTTTACTGTTGGCTAATAATAAGGCCACCTTCTGAAATCAAAATGACACCTGAAAGAGGGCCATTGTGCCTTAATCGGCAGGAAACAGTGGGAAAAGGAAAATAAAGTGTCATGGTTTAATTACCAGTGGCACCAATTGGTACCTCATACATAAATACTTTCTCATCAATTTCCTCAAAGAGGAAATTTCCTGATAAAAGAGAGATGATTACAATGCTTCCAAGTGTGGGAGATTTCTGTCATGAGAAGTTGCTTCTCTTTTCTTTTCATAGCTTGTCAGACTAGAGGTCATCCAACCTAAATACTTTATTAGCTGGTGAGAAAATATGCTTGAATTGTGAATCACAATATCCAAATAACTAGGGGATCTGTTGCATTTAGGTTGCCTTGTGTCTCTCTATGTGTAGGTACAGGTATACATATGGCCTTTTATTTTAGTGAGATGGTACACAGTTTCCTAATTTCCAAAAGATGTCTAAACATTAAGCCACCATTGTAAGAATAAGACATCGCCTTATCTAAACAGTCAGGGTAAGAAATACAAAGAGGGGAAAGATGAAGAGAAAGGACAATTGGAAAGAGAAAACTTGGGTGTGCTGTGCATGCTACTCATCCCCTTTTAAAGGCATTTACATTTACTGCCCATGAAATCTGAGGCTCAGTCTGGATTTGCTAACATTGCTATATATGGATATTGATACAGTATACACAAATATTTTATTATGATGAACCAAGAAGCAGCTATATACACTGAGAAAACTGGGAAGGAACTACAACTGTGTACTGACATCTGAGTAGGAACAGAAAAATGTTCTAGACTTAGAAAAAACTACAGACAGAAATCTACAAATGATGCCTTGGACATGTGATGCAGCTTACTGACTGCCATTTTATGATGAAAATCAAAGCTGTACTAATAAGTGACTACATTGATACAATACATTATACATGGAAAATGTCTTACATTTTAGAAATAATGATAGAATAGGATCATTTCAATAAATTGTCTAGAGCTATATTTGTAATTCCTATAAAATATTCTAAGTTCACAAAATATGTATGAATTTAATAGAAAATTTTGTCTGTTGATATTAATTTTTCCCCTTAAAGCCAGCTAGCAATCTGACATTGCTTAGGGTGAGGTAATCAAATATTTCCTGTTTTACATAAAGACATTTTCTAAAACATAAAGTTGAAAATGTTCACTCTCGTTACTCCATCATTCTGGTTATTTATGGTATAGTTAATTGCAAGACCTCAGACATATTTTTTGGCCTTTGTTAGTTTTTCTTGATGTGAAGATTGTAAGAAATTTTTGAAAATAAGGTCCAACACACTAGTTTAGCAGTGGGTGTAGTATAAGTTATAGCTCTAAGGGAAATCTCAAACATGAAATTATGGCATCATTGGAAGCAAATTATATTAATAACATAGTAAGTAGGAATTGGCCTTCCCAGGTGGTGTTAGTGGTAAAGAATCCAGCTGCCAATGCAAGAGACATAAGAGATGCAGGTTCAATCCGTGGGTCAGGAAGATTCCTTGGGGAGGGCATGGCAACCCACTTCAGTATTCTTGCCTGAAGAATCCCATGGACAGAGAAACCTGACAGATGACTGTCCATAGGGTCGCAAAGAGTCAGACACGACTGAAGCGACAGAGCCCACATGCAACTAAAAATTCATTTACCAATCCTTTTAAGATTGAGGTGCTAGGTGGATAAAGAAACAGATCAAATTTAGGACGGTAGAAACCTGGTGTGATCTTGGTAAGAACTAAGATTAAAGTGACCATATTTTGAGCTATTTCTTATAGGACTAAGGCATAACTGAAGGGAGTGCCTGCTATATTATATTATTGTACAGTAGTCCAGAGTGTGGGCTCCAGATTTTATATGTTTTTATTTGGGGCAAGTCACTTGTCTTCTCTATAACCCAATACCAGATTTACAAAGTTGCTCTGAGGATTAGATGAGGTTAACATATTTAAAGATCCTAGCACAAGCCTAGCACATAGCAAGTTGCTCTAAAATGTTATCTACACTATTATAAACTGCCACCACTATTAGTGTTAACAGTCTGTGAAGAATTATGGAGGGATATAGGAAGCAAAGGAAAGTTATAACAATGTGCAAAGAGAAGAAGATAGAGTATAACGATAGCCTCGATAACTTGATATTGATTCTTGACCAAAAATATAAAAAATAAAATAAATAAAGAAAAAAGTAGCCATCAGAAGCCAAGACAGAGTCATTTGAAATGAATCATATCAGTTCAAGTAAAAATTTTTTGACAGAAATGTGACAGAAATGTAGACAGATAATCAACCTCACACTTCAGTACAGAATATCATTAGGTATAGTATTTCTGAACTTTAGTCAATAGAAAAGCCATTTTTTTCCTTATACTTGTGAACAACATAAAGAGAAATAAGAAACAGATGCTTGAACAGCTAATTAGAAAAATAATCAGTTGGGGAGCACTATTCAAAGGGTCCAGATCAATGAACTGGTGTAAATATATAAGGGCGTCCCTGGTAGCTCAGACGGTAAAGAATCTGCCTGTAATGCAAGAGACACAGGTGTGATCCCTGGGTAAACATGGAAGGTAATTTCTAACACTGTTTCAGAATTCAGCTTTCATTGTCCCCTATGGAATGTTGTCGTTCAGTCACCAAGTCACATCCGACTCCTTGTGACTCCTTGGACTGCAGAACGCTAGGCTTCCCCAGTTCCTCACCATCTCCTGGAGTTTACTCAAGTTCATGTCCATTACACTGGTGACGCCATGAGCCATCTCATCCTCTGCCACCCTCTTCTCCTTATTCAATATGTTAATTTACAAAACATGTCCCCTGTAGAATATGCTTTATAAATTAACATATTGAATGATTATTACTATAACAATAGTGAGAAGTAAGAAAAATTTAAGACTATTTATTTTCTACCCACAGACCAGTCTCTCCTTTTATTTTTAATAAGACCCCTGTTTTCTTCAGCTGTGAACTCTATAGCAGCTTTATGCTCAAGGGTAAAAACATCACCCCAAACCCCAGAATCATGACTGATTTAAGACAATCATTGTGCCACCACATCAGTTACCAATGATTAATTTGGAAATGGGCATAAGAGAACATTTTGACCTTTAAGGAGAGTTGACTGGGAAAGTTTCTGAGAGACATGACAAAGACAATGTTTCTTAAGGTCTTTGGACCTTATCATGAAGAAGAGATGGCTGAACATGCCAAGGTCATCTAGAGATCACGGTGGGAAGAAGCCAACACACTGAAGTATAGCAGGCAAGAAAGATAAAAAGGCCCCAGTCACTGACAATGTCCGTGAGCCACTGAATAAACTAACCTCAGGACATATGTGTGAAGTGAAATTTCCCCATGATGACAATTGAAACTGGCTTTTCTTTGATGTCCTTGACTTGCAATTTGCATTCTTAGTTATTACAATATACAGTCTTTCCAATTAAGATACAGAAAGAAAAATCATAAACTTTTTACAGAGATAGCAAATATGTTGAGTGGCAAATTAGAATCCCAAGAACTTTGAAAGACAGATGGTGTTCGCTGAAGGTGCTTTATTTATTTATTTATTTATTTATTACTTTACAATATTGTATCGGTTTTGCCATACATCAACACGAATCCGCCACGGGTGTACACGTGTTCCCAACCTGAACCCCCTTCCCACCTCCCTTTTGCATAGAGGGCTTTTGTTGGTTTAGGCTATCTTGAGTTCCACATCTGATGACCTTGTAAGAAATTGTGTGTGGAGTCAAAGCTGAGAATACAGTAAAACGTGGTGGGTGGGTGGGGTGGATTAATGCAGAAACTCTGAGGCCCCAAAGCCCTATTACTTCAGGGTAAGTGTGAACAAGGTGTTAAACCTGCCTCTACCCATACTCTTCTCTCTAGGCTCTTATAAGAAAAGTTTTTCTGCCACTTAACAGAGCAGGGCTTCCCAGTAGGTGTGAGTGGTAAAGAACCCTCCTGCCAACACACGAGACTTAAGAGACATGGGTTCAATTCCTGGGTTCAGAAGATCCCCAGAAGGAGGGCATGGCAACCCCACTCCAGTATTCTTGTCTTAAGAATCTCATGGGAGGGAGGGAAAGATGGCGGAGGAATAGGACGGGAAGATCACTTTCTCCTTCACAAATTCCTCAAAAGAACATTTCAACGCTGAGCAAACTTCACAAAACAAATTATGTAGGCTGGCAGAGGACATCAGGCAACCAGAAAAGCAGACCTTTGTCTTCAAAAACAGGTAGGATAAAATATAAAAGACGAAAAAGGAGACAAAGAGGTGGGGAGGGAGCTCCGTCCCGGGAAGGGAAGCCCGTCCTGGGAAGGGAATTTTAAGAAGAGAGGTTTCCAAACACCAGGAAACACTCTCCCTGCCGAGTCTGTGGCGAACCTTGGAAACACAGAGGGCAACATAACAGGAAGGAAAAATAGATAAATAATTAAAACCAAGAGATTACAAGCCCACCAGTAACTCCCCCAGCGGAAAAGCAGCACAGACGCCTGCATCCGCCATTGGGAAGTGGGGGCAGGGCAGGGACGCGCGAGAGGCGCGGGCTGCAGCGCTTTGTAAGAATCGGGCAGGAACGCCCCACGCGCAACCAGAACGATCTAACTTGGGCTAGCAAACCAGACTGTGGGATAGCTACCACGCGAAAAGCTCGAACATAAGACCCCGCCAGGACCGAGCACAGAACAAAGGACGGAACGGAAAAAGCCGGCTGCAGACCATCCCCCGCCGGGGACAGGCAGCCAGAGCCGTAAGGTCTGGAAAGGGGCAACTGCAGACCCGGAGAGACTTTACTTACCTAACTGCAAGCAGGCTCCTTTGCTAAGACTTCTGGGGGAGCTGGACAGTCACAATTTGCCTCACGGGGTGCGCCAGCAGTCCGCCCAGAAAGCTGAGCAGCAGCGGCAGAAAAGGTGACAAGCCGCGGCGATCGCGCTCGCCAAACTCCTGAGCTACTCGGACCTGGGAAGGGCACAAAGCGCAGTCCCAGCCGAATCTGTGCCTCTGAGGGCTGCCTGAGCGCCGAACCTGAGCGGCTTGGACCGGGGAAGTGCACGCAGCCTAGGGCCGGCCCCAGACGGTTCCCAGCTGAGCATCGTAGAACCGGAGCGGTTTGTGCGCCGCGAGAAAGGACAGGTCAAGCGGAGTAGAGATACTGTGTGCACACGACAGTGCTATTTGTTTGCAGCATCCCCCCTCCCCACAGCGCGACTGAACTAGTGATCCTAAAAAACCAGCAAACAGAAGAAGTTAATCAGAGGGAACCACCTTGGAAGTGATCCCACACGGCCCATAATACCAGAAAGGGCAAGATATATATATATATATATTTCAATATTTTTAAAAGCACTCCTTTTTTTTTTTTTTTTGCTTTTTTTCTAACTTTTTTTTAATTGTTGTCTTCTATTTCTCCTTAAATTTTTATTTCTATAACCTATTATTACTAATTTTTTTTAAATACCTTTTTTTTTTTTTTTTTTTTAAGGCAAACACCATATATAGTCTTTGGATGGTTGTTGATGGTTTTTTTTTTTTTTTGATTGTCTGTTTGTTTGTTTTTTAATAATTCTTTTTTTTCTTTCTTCCTTTTTCCTTCTGCTTCTCTTTAATATTGTATCTTTGAAAATCCAAACTCTACTCTAGATTTTTAATCTTTGCTCTTAGGTGTTTATTGCCAATTTTGTACATTTAAAAACCCAAACTTCACTACCCCAGTTTACCTGAGAGCGAGATTACTGGCTTGACCACTCTCTCCTCCTCTGGACTCTCCTTTTTCTCCACCAGGTGGCCTCTGTCTCTTTCCCCCCCCATCTCTCCTCTATCCAACTCTGTGAATCTCTGTGTGTTCCAGACGGTGGGGAACACCTAAGGAACAGGTTACTGGCAGGATTTGTCTCTCTCCCACTCATTCCTCTCTCTGATCCTCCTGGTCACCTCTGTCCACTTCCTCCCTCTCCTCTTCCCCGTATAACTCTGTAAATACCCCTGAGCGGGCCAAACTATAGAGCGCACATAAGGAAGTGACTACTGGCTAGTTTGCTCTCTTCTCTTTTGATCTCACCGCATCTCATTCCAGTTACCTCTAACTACCTCCTCCATCTTCTCTTCTCCTTATATCCCAGTGAACCTCTCTGAGTGTCCCTCAATGTGGAGAAACTTTTCATCTTTAACCTAGATGTTTTATCATCGGTGCTGTATAGATGGAGAAGTCTAGAGGCTACTGTAAAAATAAAACTGAAAGCCAGAAGCAGGAGGCTTAAATCCAAAGCCTGAAAACATTAGAGAACTCATGAATTCAGGGACCATTAAGCAATAGGAGCCCATCTAATGCCTTCATACCTACACCAAAACCAAGCTCCACCCAAGGGCCAACAAGTTCCAAAACAAGACATACCACGCAAATTCTCCAGCAACACAGAAACAATCCCCTGAGCCTCAATATACAGGCAGCTCAATATTATCCCAAAACCTTTGATGTCTTGTAACCCATTACGGGTTACTCCACTGCACTCGAGAGAGAAGAAACCCAGCTCCACCCGCCAAAACTCCAACACAAGCCTCCCTAACCAGGAAACCTTGACAAGCCACTGATAGAACCCCACCCAAAGTGAGGAAGCTCCATAATAAAGAGAACTCCACAAATTACCAGAATATAAAAAGGCCACCCCAAACGCAGCAATATAACCAAGATGAAGAGACAGAGGAATACTCAGCAGGTAAAGGAACAGGAGAGCTGCCCACCAAACCAAACAAAAGAGGAAGAAGTAGGGAATCTACCGGAGAAGGAATTCCGAATATTGATAGTGAAAATGATCCAAAATCTTGAAATCAAAATGGAATCACAGATAAATAGGCTAGAGACAAAGATTGAGAAGATGCAAGAAAGGTTTAACAAGGACCTAGAAGAAATAAAAAAGAGTCAAAATATAATGAATAACGCAATAAATGAGATCAGAAACACTCTGGAGGCAACAAATAGTAGAATAACGGAGGCAGAAGATAGGATTAGTGAAATAGAAGATAGAATGGTAGAAATAAATGAATCAGAGAGGAAACAAGAAAAACGAATTAAAAGAAATGAGGACAATCTCAGAGACCTCCAGGACAATATGAAATGCTCCAACATTCGAATTATAGGAGTCCCAGAAGAAGAAGACAGAAAGAAAGATCATGAGAAAATCCTTGAGGAGATAATAGTTGAAAACTTCCCTAAAATGGGGAAGGAAATAATCACTCAAGTCCAAGAAACACAGAGAGTTCCAAATAGGATTAACCCAAGGCGAAACACCCCAAGACACATATTAATCAAATTAACAAAGATCAAACACAAAGAACAAATATTAAAAGCAGCAAGGGAAAAACAACAAATAACACACAAGGGGATTCCCATAAGGATAACAGCTGATCTTTCAATAGAAACTCTTCAGGCCAGGAGAGAATGGCAAGACATACTTAAAGTGATGAAAGACAATAACCTACAGCCCAGATTACTGTACCCAGCAAGGATCTCATTCAAATACGAAGGAGAAATCAAAAGCTTTACAGACAAGCAAAAGCTGAGAGAATTCAGCACCACCAAACCAGCTCTCCAACAAATTCTAAAGGATATTCTCTAGAAAGGAAACACAAAAAGGGTGTATAAACCCGAACCCAAAACAACAAAGTAAATGGTAACGGGATCATACTTATCAATAATCACCTTAAACGTAAATGGGTTGAACGTCCCAACCAAAAGACAAAGACTGACCGAATGGATACAAAAACAAGACCCCTCTATTTGCTGCTTACAAGAGACCCACCTCAAAACAAGGGACACATACAGACTGAAAGTGAAGGGCTGGAAAAAGATATACCACGCAAATAGAGACCAAAAGAAAGCAGGAGTGGCAATACTCATATCCGATAAAATAGACTTTAAAACAAAGGCTGTGAAAAGAGACAAAGAAGGCCACTACATAATAATCAAAGGAACAATCCAAGAAGAAGATATAACAATTATAAATATATATGCACCTAATATAGGAGCACCGCAATATGTAAGACAAATGCTAACAAGTATAAAAGGGGAAATCAACAATAACACAATAATAGTGGGAGACTTTAATACCCCACTCACACCTATGGACAGATCAACTAAACAGAAAATTAACAAAGAAACGCAAACTTTAAATGATACATTAGATCAGTTAGATCTAATTGATATCTACAGGACATTTCACCCCAAAACAATGAATTTCACCTTTTTTTCAAGTGCTCATGGAACCTTCTCCAGGATAGATCACATCCTGGGCCATAAATCTAAACTTGATAAATTCAAAAAAATCGAAATCATTCCAAGCATCTTTTCTGACCATAATGCATTAAGGTTAGATCTCAATTACAGGAGAAAAACTATTAAAAATTCCAACATATGGAGGTTGAACAACACACTTCTGAATAACCAACAAATCACAGAAGAAATCAAAAAAGAAATCAAAATATGCATAGAAACTAATGAAAATGAAAACACAACAACCCAAAACCTGTGGGACACTATAAAAGCAGTGCTAAGAGGAAAGTTCATAGCAATACAGGCATACCTCAAGAAACAAGAAAAAAGTCAAATAAACAACCTAACTCTACAACTAAAGCAACTAGAAAAGGAAGAGTTGGAGAACCCCAGAGTGAGTAGAAGGAAAGAAATCTTAAAAATTAGGGCAGAAATAAATGCAAAAGAAACAAAAGAGACCTTAGCAAAAATCAACAAAGCCAAAAGCTGGTTCTTTGAAAGGATAAATAAAATTGACAAACCATTAGCCAGACTCATCAAGAAGCAAAGAGAGAAAAATCAAATCAATAAAATTAGAAATGAAAATGGAGAGATCACAACAGACAACACAGAAATACAAAGGATCATAAGAGACTACTATCAGCAGTTGTATGCCAATAAAATGGACAACGTGGAAGAAATGGACCAATTCTTAGAAAAGTACAATTTTCCAAAACTGAACCAGGAAGAAATAGAAAACCTTAACAGACCCATCACAAGCACGGAAATTGAAACTGTAATCAGAAATCTTCCAGCAAACAAAAGCCCAGGTCCAGACAGCTTCACAGCTGAATTCTACCAAAAATTTCAAGAAGAGCTAACACCTATCCTACTCAAACTCTTCCAGAAAATTGCAGAGGAAGGTAAACTTCCAAACTCATTCTATGAGGCCACCATCACCCTAATACCAAAACCTGACAAAGATGACACAAAAAAAGAAAACTACAGGCCAATATCACTGATGAACATAGATGCAAAAATCCTCAACAAAATTCTAGCAATCAGAATCCAACAACACATTAAAAAGATCATACACCATGACCAAGTGGGCTTTATCCCAGGGATGCAAGGATTCTTCAATATCCGCAAATCAATCAATGTAATTCACCACATTAACAAATTGAAAAATAAAAACCATATGATTATCTCAATAGATGCAGAGAAGGCCTTTGACAAAATTCAACATCCATTTATGATAAAAACTCTCCAGAAAGCAGGAATAGAAGGAACATACCTCAACATAATAAAAGCTATATATGACAAACCCACAGCAAACATTATCCTCAATGGTGAAAAATTGAAAGCATTTCCCTTAAAGTCAGGAACAAGACAAGGGTGTCCACTTTCACCGCTACTATTCAACATAGTTCTGGAAGTTTTGGCCACAGCAATCAGAGCAGAAAAAGAAATAAAAGGAATCCAAATTGGAAAAGAAGAAGTAAAACTATCACTGTTTGCAGATGACATGATCCTCTACATGGAAAACCCTAAAGACTCCACCAGAAAATTACTAGAGATCATCAATGAATATAGTAAAGTTGCAGGATATAAAATCAACACACAGAAATCCCTTGCATTCCTATACACGAATAATGAGAAAGTAGAAAAAGAAATTAAGAAAACAATTCCATTTACCATTGCAACGAAAAGAATAAAATACTTAGGAATATATCTACCTAAAGAAACTAAAGACCTATATATAGAAAACTATAAAACACTGATGAAAGAAATCAAAGAGGACACTAATAGATGGAGAAATATACCATGTTCATGGATCAGAAGAATCAATATAGTGAAAATGAGTATACTACCCAAAGCAATTTACAAATTCAATGCAATCCCTGTCAAGCTACCAGCCACATTTTTCACAGAACTAGAACAAATAATTTCAAGATTTGTATGGAAATACAAAAAGCCTCGAATAGCCAAAGCAATCTTGAGAAAGAAGAATGGAACGGGAGGAATCAACTTGCCTGACTTCAGGCTCTACTACAAAGCCACAGTCATCAAGACAGTATGGTACTGGCACAAAGACAGACATATAGATCAATGGAACAAAATAGAAAGCCCAGAGATCAATCCACACACATATGGACACCTTATCTTTGACAAAGGAGGCAAGAATATACAATGGAGTAAAGACAATCTCTTTAAGAAGTGGTGCTGGGAAAACTGGTCAACCACTTGTAAAAGAATGAAACTAGATCACTTTCTAACACCGTACACAAAAATAAACTCAATGGATTAAAGATCTAAATGTAAGATCAGAAACTATAAAACTCCTAGAGGAGAATATAGGCAAAACACTCTCAGAAATAAATCACAGCAGGATCCTCTATGATCCACCTCCCAGAATTCTGGAAATAAAAGCAAAAATAAACAAATGGGATCTAATTAAAATTAAAAGCTTCTGCACAACAAAGGAAAATATAAGCAAGGTGAAAAGACAGCCTTCGGAATGGGAGAAAATAATAGCAAATGAAGCAACTGACAAACAACTAATCTCAAAAATATACAACCAACTTATGCAGCTCAATTCCAGAAAAATAAACGACCCAATCAAAAAATGGGCCAAAGAACTAAATAGACATTTCTCCAAAGAAGACATACGGATGGCTAACAAACACATGAAAAGATGCTCAACATCACTCATTATTAGAGAAATGCAAATCAAAACCACAATGAGGTACCACTTCACACCAGTCAGAATGTCTGCGATCCAAAAATCTGCAAGCAATAAATGCTGGAGAGGGTGTGGAGAAAAGGGAACCCTCCTACACTGTTGGTGGGAATGCAAACTAGTACAGCCACTATGGAGAACAGTGTGGAGATTCCTTAAAAAATTGCAAATAGAACTGCCTTATGACCCAGCCATCCCACTTCTGGGCATACACACAGAGGAAACCAGAATTGAAAGAGACACATGTACCCCAATGTTCATCGCAGCACTGTTTATAATAGCCAGGACATGGAAACAACCTAGATGTCCATCAGCAGATGAATGGATAAGAAAGCTGTGGTACATATACACAATGGAGTATTACTCAGCCGTTAAAAAGAATTCATTTGAATCAGTTCTGATGAGATGGATGAAACTGGAGCCAATTATACAGAGTGAAGTAAGCCAGAAAGAAAAACACCAATACAGTATACTAACACATATATATGGAATTTAGGAAGATGGCAATGACGACCCTGTATGCAAGTCAGGAAAAAAGACACAGATGTGTATAACGGACTTTTGGTCTCAGAGGGAGAGGGAGAGGGTGGGATGATTTGGGAGAATGGGAATTCTAACATGTATACTATCATGTAAGAATTGAATCGCCAGTCCATGTCTGACGTAGGGTGCAGCATGCTTGGGGCTGGTACATGGGGATGACCCAGAGAGATGTTGTGGGGAGGGAGGTGGGAGGGGGGGTCATGTTTGGGAATGCATGTAAGAATTAAAGATTTTAAAATTAAAAAAAAAAAAAAGAATCTCATGGATGAGTTTGGAGGGCTACAGTCCATGGGGTTGCAAAGAGTCAGACCCAACTGAAGAGACAGCACATGGCAGAGCAGGAAGAAAGAAAAAAAGCCCTTTAGAAATTATTGTCATATGCAGAATTTTGAACTGATTTGTAGTAAAAACTTTTATCACTTGGAAAGTAATAAACAAGACTCCCCAACAACAACAACAACAACAAAATAATCCTCCAACTCTAAATAGTTTACCATACAAATACTGTGTGCTGTGCTTAGTTGCTCAGTTGTGTCTGACTCTGTGACCCTTTCGGATTGTGGCCACCAGGCTTCTCCGTCCATGGGTTTTTCCAGGGAAGAACACTGAAGTGAGTTGCATATCTTCCTCCAGGGGATATTCCCGACCCAGGGATCAAACCTGTGTCTCCAGTTTCTCCTTCATTGCAGGTGGATTCTTTACCTGCTTGAGCCATTAGAGAAGCCCATACCAACACTAGCCAAAAGTAACAGGTGCATCTCTGTTGCCTGTGTGTGTGTTCACAGCTCTGTTATTATCAGACATAATTGTATAGAAGCATAGCTGGTGATAGAGCCATCCACTTAATAGAGATAAAAAAGATTCAATTATCAAAGAAGCTATTGAAATTATAATGTGTGGATATCATATGTCCATAGTCCTTATAAAGATATAAAGTATTCATGTAGGGATGAACATAAAATATATGAAGGAATAATTTTTAGAACTACCACATAAATGGGCTTCCCAGGTGGCAGAGCGGTGAAGAACCTGCCTGCCAAAGCAGGACATAAGAGACATGGGTTCTATCCCTGGTTCAGGAAGATCTCCAGGAGGAGGGCATGGCAGCCCACTCCAGTAATCTTCCCTGGAGACTCCCATGGACAGGGGATCCTGGTGGGCTATAGTCCACAGGGTTGCATAGAGTTGGACAAGACTGAAGTGACTTCACATGCATACCCACCATAATAAATACATAAGTTGTAGATTTTAGAAGCCATCTCTCATTAGTTGATAGAATAAGCATATCAAACAATAAGTATGATATGAACACTATGACTAGCATATTGACCTAGTAGGCTCTAAAACTCAAGAATATACATACTTTTAAAGAATATATGGGACATTTTTTAAAAATTGTCTTTTTCCTAAGTAAAATTTCAAAAAATTTAAAAGGACATGTTATCTCACCAAAGTGCATTAAGTATCTACAGTAATTTTTAAAAGTTTATAAGAATATCTTCATAAAGTGGTAAATAGGAAACATAGCTTTATATAATTATTAGATAAATAAAAATCATAAGTGGAAGTTATGATTAAAAAAGAGAGGAAATTAGAGGCTATTTTAAACAATAATAATCAATAGTAAATAGAAAATATAAAACCATCCCCAGGAAAAGAAATTCAAAAAAGGAAAATGGTTGTCTGAGGAGGCTTTCCAAAGAGCTGAGAAAAGAAGAGAAGTGAAAAGCAAAGGGCAAATCAAAAGACATATCCATCTGAATGCAGAGTTCCAAAGAATAGCAAGGAGAGATAAGAAAGCCTTCCTAAGTGATCAATGCAAAGAAATAGAGGAAAACAATAGAGTGCGAAAGACTAGAGATAGAAGAACATTAGATACCAAGGGAACATTTCATGCAAAGGTGGGCACAATATAGGACAAAAATTGTATGGACCTAACAGAAGCAAAAGAGATTAACAGATGGTAAGAATACACAGAAGAACTATACAAAAAAGGTCTTAATGACCCAGATAACCATGATGGTGTGATCATTCACCTAGAACCAGACATATTGGAGTGCAAAGTCAAGTGGGCCTTAGGAAGCATCACAAGGAACAAAGCTAGTGGAGGTGATGGAATTCCAGTTGAGCTAGTTCTGATGATGTAAAAGTGCTACACTCAATATGCCAACAAATTAGGAAAACAGCAGTGGCCACAGGACTGGAAAAGGTGTTTTCATTCTAATTTCAAAGAAGAGCAAAACCAAAGAATATTCAAACTACTTCACAATTGCACTCATTTTACATGCTAGCAAACTAATGCTCAAAATTCTCCAAGCTAGGCTTCAACAGTACATGAGTTGAGAACTTCAAGATGTACAGTTGCCAACATTTGTTGGATCATAGAATAAGCAAGAGAATTCCAGAAAAGCATCTACTTCTTCTTCACTGACTATTTTAAAGCCTTTGACTCTGTGGATCACAACAAACTGTGGAAAATTCTTAAAGAGATGGGAATACCAGACCACCTTACCTGCCTCCTGAGAAACCTGTATGCAGGTCAAAAGCAACAATTAGAACGAGATATGGAACAACAGACTGGTTCAAAATTGGAAAAGGAGTATGGCAAGGCAGTATATTGTCACCCTGCTTATTTAACTTATATGCAGAGTACATCATGCAAAATGCTGGTCTGGAAGAAGCACAAGTTGGAATCTTGGGCTCCAAAATGACTTCAGATGGTGACTGCAGTCATGAAATTAAAAGATGCTTGCTCCAACAAACTGATGCTTTTGAACCAAATAACACTAATTCTGTTTGGTATTATATACATGAATTATGCAAACAATGAAAAAACTCAGGACAGTTTCTGGATACAAAATCAGTACCTAACAATACATCAATTTACAATGTCTATATCATCTACAAACAATATACAATTCTAGACTATAACACTCACAATAGCAATGAAAATAACAAGTATTTAGGAACAAGTCTAACAAAAGTGTGCAAGCTCTCTAGATAAAATTATGACAATTATTTGAAGAGTACTCAGTTCAGTTCAGTCACTCAGTCATGTCTGACTTTGTGACCCCATGGACTGCAGCATGCCAGGCTTCCCTGTCCATCACCAATTCCTGGAGTTGCTCATACTCATATCCATTGAGTGGTGATGCCATCCAACCATCTCATCCTCTGTCATCCCCTTCTCCTGCCTTCAATCTTTCCCAGCATCAGGGTCTTTTCCAGTGAGTCAGTTCTTCATATCAGGTGGCCAAAGTACTGGAATTTCAGCTTCAGCATCAGTCCTTCCAATGAATATTCAGGACTGATTTCCTTTAGGATTGACTGGTTGAATCTGCTTACAGCCCAAGGGACTCTCAAGAGTCTTCTTCAGCATCATAGTTTGAAAGCACCAATTCCCCAGTGCTCAGCCTTCCTTATGGTCCAACTCTCACATCCATACATGACTACTGGAAAAATCATAGCTTTGACTAGATGGGCCTTTGTTGGCAAAGTAATGTCTCTGCTTTTTAATATGCTGTCTAGGTTGGTCATAGCTTTTCTTCCAAGCAAAAAGAGTATTTTAATTTAATGGCTGTATTCATCATCTGCAGTGACATTGGAGCCACCCCCCTCACCACCAAAATAGTGTGTCACTGTTTACTTTGTTTCCATATCTATTTTCCATGAAGTGATGGGACCAATGCCATAATAATTGTTTTTTCAATGTTGATTTTTAAGACAACTTTTTCACTCCTCTTTCACTTTCATCAAGAGGCTCTTTAGTTCTTCTTTACCTTCTGCCATAAGAGTGGTTTCATCTGCATATCTGAGGTTATTGATGTTTTCCCCTGCAATCTTGATTCCAGCTTGTGCTTCATTCAGCCTGGCATTTTTCATGATGTATTCTGCACATTGTTAAATATGTAGGGTGACAATAAACAGCCCTGATGTACTCCTCTCCTGATTTGGAAACAGTCCATTGCTCCATGTCCAGTTCTAACAGTTTCTTCTGGACCTACATACAGGTTTCTCAGGATGCAGTTCAGGTGGTCTGATATTCCAACCTCTTTCAGAATGTTCCACATTTTGTTTTGATCCACACAGTCAAAGGCTTTGGCATAGTCAAATGTAGAAGTAGATGTTTTCCTGGAACTCTTGCTTTTTCGATGATCCAGCAGATGTTGCCAATTTGATCTCGGAGTCCTCTGCCTTTTCTAAAACCAGCTTGAACATCTGGAAGTTCACGGTTTATGTACCATTGTAGCCTGGCTTGGAGAATTTTGAGCATTACGTTGCTAGCATGTGAGATGAGTGCAGTTGCTCAGTAGTTTGAGCATTCTTTGGCATTGTCTTTCTTTGGGATTGGAATGAAAACTGACCTTTTCCAGTCCTGTGGCTACTGCTGAGTTTTCCAAATCTGCTGGCATATTGAGTGCAGCACTTTGAAACATTATCTTTTAAGATTTGAAATACCTCAACTGGAATTCCATCACCTCCACTAGCTCTGTTGATAGTGATTCTTCCTAAGGCCCACTTGACTTTGCACTCCAATATGTCTGGCTCTAGGTGAGTGATCATACCATCATGCTTATCTGAGTCATGAAGATATTTTTGTGTAGTTCTGTGTATTCTTGCCACCTTTTCTTAATATCTTCTGGTTCTGTTAGGTCTATACCATTTCTGTCTTTTATTGTGCCCATCTTTGCAGGAAATATTCCCTTGGCATCTCTAAATTTTTTGAAGAGATCTCTAGTCTTTCCCATCTCCCCCCCCCCCAACCCCCCCCCACCCCCCCCCCCGCCCCACACCATTTCTTTGCATTGATCACTGAGGAAGGCTTTCTTATCTCTCTGTGCTATTCGTTGGAACTCTGCATTCAAATGGCTATATCTTTCCTTTTCTCTTGGTCCCCCTTGCTGCACTCCCCACCCCCGTTATAAGCTCTTACAGCAACCTGGACCTCTCCTGAGTAGCAGTTCTCCCAACAGTAATACAGCCATTGGATGATTACTTGTCTCCAGACCAGTGTCTGGACTACTGGCTTGGGAGCCCTCTGAGGCGGGGAGGGATGTGTCCCAGGATGGCACATACTCAGGGTGTTGAGAAGGAAGCCACGGTCCCAGAGGAGGAGCAGAGACCACGGGAGGGGACCAGGTATGTCTGTGGGCTCCTCAGTTCATCCTGGGCTGTGATCCCAATGACAAACCATCTGTTTTCTAGCTGTAAGTAGGTTGCCATTTCCTTCTTCGGGCGATCTTCCTGATCCAGGGATTGAGCTTCTCTTGCATTGGTAGGGTTCTTTATCACTGTGTCCCCGAGGAGCCCTGAAAGGCACTAGATATATAAGAAAACAGGCATATTATGACCATGGATTTGAAAACAGTATTGTAAAGATGTCAATTCTTCCCAAAGTAATCTATGGATTTCAGGCAGTTCTCACTGAGAACTGTTGTTGCTGCTGTTATTGTTGAGTTTTGGGGTTAATTCTAAAGTTTTCCTGGAGTGCAGAGAACAATCACTTCCTTGAAGAAAAAGAATATGATTGTTGTGAACTTGTTCTAACAGATATTAAGACTCCTTATAAAGCTATAAAATAATGGCATTGTATTAGAACAAGTTCAGATATATAGAGAAAAGAAATAGAGCAGAGAGCTCAGAAACAGATCCAATCATGTGCATCAGAGGTAGTCTGTAGTTAGGGAAAAAATGATGGACTTTCAGCTTGTGGGGCTGGGGTAACTGAATATTTGTCAAGATGAACAGAAATTATAACCAGCCTCTGATGCCATTTTTGCATTTGTACAAAAGTCAAATGCAGGTGATTTAAAGTTAAGATTTTAGAATATCCAAGAGGACAATATATTTATGTACTTGATATATAGGAATAATTCTCTGTTAAGATGTGGAAACCCCTAACCATTAGTTTCACTACATTAAAATTAAGACGTTCTTTACATAAAAAAGAATAAAGACAATTACTGAGAAACAGATGCAGTGCATATTATCAATAAAATACTTATATTCATAATATATATTCTTACAAATTAATGAGGAAAACTAGACATTTCAATAGAAAAATGGGCAAAAGGCTTGTATAGAGCCTTCATATAACAGGAAATCTAAGTGGTCAGTGGTCAAATAAAGTTCATTTATTATTAAAAAAAATACAAATTAAAGCCATAACTAGACATCTGAACTACCAGAGGAAGACATGAAATTAAACAAAAAAAAGTGTGAAACAAGAATCTTAAGTATAGGGCTTTATGGTAAATATTTTGGGTAAGAGTATGACATGGTTAAGAAAAGTTGTAAGATGGTTATTTCCTTCCTAATATAATCCCTAGAGAATCTCCTGCATGTTTGTATCAAGAAATAACTGTAAAATATTTTATGCTGTCAACGTTTAAAAATAACTTCAAATTGAGAGCAACACAAATGTTCATCAACAGCAAAATGGATTAAAAAAATTGTGGCATATTCATAGACTGGGATGTCATATAGCAATGAAATTGAATGTACAGCTAGATGCAATAATGAACAAAGTTGACAAATATAATGACAAACAAGAGAAGTAATTTAATAGTATGCATAATATTACTTCAATTAAAGTTAAAAAACACAAAACAAACAACATTATTAAAAGCAAAGAATAATTTTTTTGAAGTAAGAACACTGGACGTCTCCAGGCAGGAGGAGGAAGGCCATGATAGAGCAGACCATGATATTGCCAATGTTCTAGTTCTTCAATTGATTAAATCAGGTATTTGTTTTAATAACATACCTTATACTGTATAAATAATTTAAAAAATATATTTCAAAGAGCTATGTTCAGAAAATAACAAACCAGAAGCATGGCAGTGACTCAAATGTAAAATGTAGAGTTAATATATGATCTGGAAATTCTACTCCTAGGCATATACGCAAGAGAAATGAGAACACATGCCCACAAAAAGACTTACACACAAATATTTATAGTAGTATTAGTCAAAATAGCCCAAAAGTAGAAAAAACTCAAATATGGATCAACTGATTAAATGATAAATGTGGCATACAATAGAATTCATACAATAGAATATTATTCAATAATAGAAATACATGACATATTGATATGTGCTATAATTTAGATTTTGCAAAATTATGCTAAGGAAAGTAAGCCAGTCAAAAGGGCCACAGATTGTATGATTCTTTATTTATTAAATGTTCAGACTAGATCCTCTACAGGGACAGAAAATCAATTTTTGTTGTCTAGGCTCAAGAGACTGGAACAGAGAGATGAGGAGTGATTGCTGAAGGCTATGAAGTTTGCTTTTTGTGATGATTAAAGTATTCTTAGACTGTAAGGATGGTGGCATAGATCTGTGATATACTTTAAAGGACTGAATTGTACATTTTAAATAGGTGAATCATATGGTATGTGACTCTCAATATAGCTGCTAGAAAAAATGGCCCGCAAATTAGGATAAAGAAGCAGAAGGTACTGGAAAACAGATTTTGGTTCAATATATTTTAAAAAGCTATGTAAATAAATTCCTAGCTGAGGGAATCATCTGCCTCTTTATATGCTGAGTTCTTCCTCACTCCAGATGTTTAAACCTAGATATCATACAGTGTAATTGGATTTTATAATTAATATTGTCAGAACAAATCAATTCCTTTGAGGGATGAGATAGGACTGAAATATATGAATAGAATAGTTAATAAAATATGGAAAGACTATATGGCCTTTATTAAATTGCATTTGAATCAATTGTCTTTTTAAAAACTTAAGGTATAATGGACATATTAATATAACATCTTACATTACATCCTCATGACTTATCTATTTTATAAGTTTGTATCTTCTGGCCCCATTCACTCTTTCACCCACCCCACCCCTTTTCCTCTGGCAACCACCAATCTGTTTTCTATATATGTTTGGTTTTTATTTTTTGTTTTTCTTGTTTTTAAATTCCACACATAAGTGAGACCATATGGTATTTGTCTTTTTCTGACTTATTTCACTTATCATAATGATCTCAAGGTCCACCCATGTTGTTACAAATTTTTCTTTTTTTATGTCTAAATAATACTCCAGTGTGTGTGGTTTATCACACTGTCTTTATCCATTCACTTATTGATGAACACTTAGGTTATCTCCATATTTTGACTACTGTAAATAATGCTTCAATGAACATGTGGGTGCATATATCTTTTTGAATTAGTGTGAAATAAGCCATTTAAACCATTTGGCTCAGTACTTAACATATGGTATGGGCTCTATAAACATTTATTTAAAAAGCCCAAACAAAAACATATGGCTCTGTCATCAAACTGGGTAGCTTTTAAGCAAAGTTTTAGAAATGCAGTGGAGAGTTAGGAAAGAAAACTGGATTTTATCAGAAGAACGCTTGTGGGATTTATTTATATTTACTTTGATCACAGCACAGTTTTCCTCCTTCCAGCTCTCCATCTTGTCCTCAGCTTAGGAGGTGTAGAGGATGGACTGGCAAACAGGGATTTCTAGGCATGCATAAACATGTCACTTCACATATGCCCCTTGAGGCCAAGGATGCATCTGGTTAGTGGACTGGCAGAAGACAAAAGAATACTCTGCTTTGTATATTTATCAGAACACATTGCTGTCTTTCTATGGACATATGTAGAACCTTAAAGGGCATTATACAGATTAAAGTCTTGAAACAACTGATGGAGTCTTGTCATTTTATTCTTGATGCTTAAAGTACATCCTGGCAAGATAAATCCAGCAAAATAGTGAACATTTCAGCTTCAGTGCTCATACTAAAACTATAAAAGCATGAATAAGTCCTATCTTGGATGCCTGTATACCTTAAATTTTATTCTTAGATTCCTACAACAGATTTTGGCTTTGGGCTGATAGAGCAGTCACCATCTGACTTCTGAATTTAGAGCTTGGGTGAATATACAATTCTCATATTCAGATCCTAGTTCAATAATGTTTTCATTGATCTTCAAGTTGAAATAAATCTGAGTTTTAGAGACTAAAGTAATGGTTATGTTAATAATAGTTGTGATGTCTAGTGATATTTTTTAAATTTTTGAAATTTTTGGTACATTCTAAACATATGCACAGGGAACACAACATTTTTAGAATAGCAATAGGCTTTTGTCTTTAAAATTTTCTATTTTGACACTGAAATATATAATTTAAGTATACAGAAAGCCACCAAGGTTTATAAATATCTTAAAGGATTTCTTTCTTATCATATCTTGCTATAAAAGCATTTATCTCCTCTCATTATTAAAACTGAGCTGTTCAAAAGAGGTAAACACCTATCTACAGAATTTCATTCTTCTTTTCAGCCTCCACATTCAATACCTGAGTTCAGGTTCTCAGAAATGCTTACCTTCTTCTCAACCAGTTACCTATTTTATTTTATCTTTCTTCTCTCTAGCCTTTGTATTAATATTACTTTCCCTTAAATCTTCTCAACCATCACATATATGGCCATTATCAGAGTGTTTCTGATATAATTCTACCAATGCTGTAAGAAAAAGACGAGAGGATTTTTTTTAATGTTTTCTTTCTCTCACTACCAAAACCAAAATTAATTTATTTCTTATATGTGTTCCTTTGCACTAAAGTACTTTCCTTAAATTTAGCATGTACTGTATGATCTTTCACAGTTTTAAAAAACGCGTGTGTTGTTCCATGTTATTAAATTGAGAGCTCTTTGAAAAATGAGACTGTGTCTATTTTTTAAAATATGGCATCCTAACTTACCATGATCCTGGTTCCTTGGATATGAAATGAAATAGATGTATTAGAGATGAGGAGAGGTAAGCAATTTTTAACATATATTAAAGGTAAAGCTGTTGGAAATTGCTGATGGGTGAGATGTAATGTGAGAGAAACAAATCAAGATAAATGCTTTGTTTCTGTCTTAGAAAACCAGAACTATTTAGTGAGATGTGGAAGCATAAGGAATATTGCATTTGTGTGTGTATATGTGTGTGTGTGAATCAAAAACTCTGTTTTGTAGACATTAAGGGAGCAGTTAATCAGGGATGAAATGTACGTTTGAAAGTCATTAAGTTATAGTTAATATTTAAATGCCATTGGAATGGGGATGGAGAAACACTGGAAACAGTGACAGACTTTATTTTTGGGGGCTCCAAAATCACTGCAGATGGTGACTGCAGCCATGAAATTAAAAGATGCTTCCTCCTTGGAAGAAAAGTTATGACCAACCTAGACAGCATATTAAAAAGCAGAGACATTACTTTGCCAACAAAGATCCATCTAGTTAAAGCTATGGTTTTTCCACTAGTCATGTATGGATGAGAGAGCTGGATTATAAAGAAAGCTGAGTGCTGAAGAATTGATGCTTTTGAACTGTGGTGTTGGAGAAGACTCTTGAGAGTCCCTTGGACATCAAGGAGATCCAATCAGTCCATCCTAAAGGATATCAGTCCTGGGTGTTCATTGGAAGGGTTGATGATGAAGCTGAAACTCCAATACTTTGGGCACCTGATGCAAAGAACTGACTCATTGGAAAAGACCCTGATGCTGGGAAAGACTGAAGGCAGGAGGAGAAGGGGACAACAGAGAATGAGATGGCTGGATGGCATCACTGACTCAATGGACATGAGTTTGGGTAAACTCCGGGAGTTGGTGATGGACAGGGAGGCCTGGCGTGCTGCAGTCCATGGGGGTGGCAAAGAGTTGGACACGACTGAGCGACTGAACTGAACTGAACTGAACTGGACTGGAATGGCAGAAAGAAAGTAGGAAGATATTATACATACAGAAGAAAAGTTTGCTCAGAAATAATCTTAGGGATTCCCTCAACATTCAAAAGGAAGAAGATGAGCTACTGAAAAAAAGAGACTAAGAAACAGGAGTTGATAAAATGGAAATTGATATGAAGAGCATGATACCTCAGAAACTGGTAGGTAGTATTGTTGTGTATCGCTGCTGACCCCCTTTCTCCTAAGAGGATTGGTCATCTCTACCTCTTGCCATACAAGTCTTGAAGAAGGATCCTTTCACCCTGTGCCACTCTGGACTCAGTCATATGACTTAATTGGCAAATGGAGTGTGAGCAGAGGTGATGTATCCACTGTGTCCGAGGAGATTTAGAAGCACTGCAAGTTTCTACCTGGTCTTCTGTTCTTCAGTCCTCTGCCAAGGGAAGGATATGCCCCAGAAAGAAGCTGACCCCTTGATCTGGGTCCCAGAGTGAGAAAGCACATGTAGCATCTGTGAACTCGAAGTTCAACTTGGAGCAGAGTCACAGCTTGCACTGCATAGAAGCTGATATGCAACTAGAATCAAAAATAGTTACTTGTTTTCTTAAATCAATGAAAATTTGCAGCATAACTTAGCATAATGCAACCAGAACAGACTAATACAGAAACAAAGAAAAATTTCAAGGTACATCAGTGATCAGTTAAGCTGAATATTATGAAACTGTGTAAAATAGGTATACACTGAAAGGTGTTCTTTAGATATACAACATGAAGCTTTGTTGTGACCTTACAAAGTTTGATTGAAAGGTGGGGGAAGTGAGTAAAAAGTAAGGAAGAGAAATGGTGAATGTAAACATTTTCGGGCAGTTTGTATGGCAATGGATCTAAAAAGAGAGGTGGTAACTGTATGTGGATATATGACAAGGAATGTTTGTTTGAAGACAGGCAATAGTGGAGCATGTATGTTGAAGGCAACGGTTACTGTAGAAAACAACTGGCAATAAGGAGGAGAGAAGATAGAGGAGGAGAGAAGATAACCTCAGAAGTGAAATCATGTGAACATTAGAGGTCATATGTTCAAAAGCGTAGGGGAAGAATTGGCCTTTAATAAAAGGATGGGCTTTTGGAACAAAGGAAAAAAAAGTCAGCTGCTTATGTTGTAAGTATTGCTGCAGAAGGCTGATGGATTGCAGTGGGAAACATAGGGGAGTTCTTGTGTGAAGACTATGAAAGATGTGAGTTTGTTGGTTGAAAGTGGGGCAGTAAAGGAATGTATGAGCAGAGAGGGTAAAGGACACAATTGCCATCTCGAGTGGGGAAGCAAACTTTCTAGGAAAACAGAGTAGGATGACTAGGCAAAGTTGAATGTCTATTTGAGGTTTCAGTTCAGTTCAGTTCAGTCGCTCAGTCGTGTCCGACTTTTTGCGACCCCATGAATCGCAGCACGCCAGGCCTCCCTGTCCATCACCATCTCCCGGAGCTCACTCAGACTCGCATCCATCGAGTCAGTGATGCCATCCAGCCATCTCATCCTCGGTCGTCTCCTTCTCCTCCTGCCCCCAATCCCTCCCAGCATCAGAGTCTTTTCCAATGAGTCAACTCTTTGCATGAGGTGGCCAAAGTACTGTAGCTTCAGCTTTAGCATCATTCCCTTCAAAGAAATCGCAGGGTTGATCTCCTTCAGAATGGACTGGTTGGATCTCCTTGCAGTCCAAGGGACTCTCAAGAGTCTTCTCCAACACCACAGTTCAAACGCATCAATTCTTCGGCACTCAGCCTTCTTCACAGTCCAACTCTCACATCCATACATGACCACAGGAAAAACCATAGCCTTGACTAGACGGACCTTAGTCGGCAAAGTAATGTCTCTCCTTTTGAATATGCTATCTAGGTGGGTCATAACTTTTTTTCCAAAGAGTAAGTGTCTTAATTTCATGGCTGCACTCACCATCTGCATTGACTTTGGAGCCCCCCAAAATAAAGTTTCTACTGTTTCCCCATCTATTTCCCATGAAGTGATGGGACCAGATGCCATGATCTTCATTTTCTGAATGCTGAGCTTTAAGCCAACTTTTTTCACTCTCCTCTTTCACTTTCATCAAGAGGTTTTTTAGATCCTCTTCACTTTCTGCCATAAGGATGGTGTCATCTGCATATCTGAGGTGACTGATATTTCTCCCGGCAATCTTGACTCCAGCTTGTGTTTCTTCCAGTCCAGCGTTTCTCATGATGTACTCTGCATATAAGTTAAATAAGCAGGATGACAATATACAGCCTTGACATACTCCTTTTCCTATTTGGAACCAGTCTGTTGTTCCATGTCCAGTTCTAACTGTTGCTTCCTGAACTTTGTACAGATTTCTCAAGAGGCAGGTCAGGTGATCTGATATTCCCATCTCTTTCAGAACTTTCCACAGTTTATTGTGATCCAACAGTCAAAGGCTTTGACATAGTCAATAGAGCAGAAGTAGATGTTTTTCTGGAACTCTCTTGCTTTTTCCATGATCCAGCGGATGTTGGCAATTTGATCTCTGGTTCCTCTGCCTTTTCTAAAACCTGCTTGAACATTAGGGAGTTCATGGTTCACGTATTGCTGAAGCCTGTCTTGGAGAATTTTGAGCATTACTTTACTAGCATGTGAGATGAGTGCAATTGTGCGGTAGTTTGAGCATTCTTTGGTATTGCCTTTCTTTGGAATTGGAATGAAAACTGACCTTTTCCAGTTTCATTAATTTAAAGTGAAACTAGTCAGCCTGGGTATGTGCCTTTCTCAGCAACATTGAGCTTCTTGATTTGGCAGTTTGGAGAAGGCAGATACCTGGGCTCAATCGAGTTTTGCTAGATGTGTATACCTGTGGAAGGGAAGGATGAGGAGTAGAGGATGTCTTCAAGAAGAGATTATAATTATCATCAAGGAATATAAGCTTAGTAAGGAATGAAAGGAGGAATGAAGTAACAGATAATGGAGTTGAAAAGGGGTGAATGGACTGCAGGTCTCAATGAATAATTAGTGCCTGTGGAGTCTATATGATGTTGGACATTAAATGAATTGTTGGTAATGAAAATGAACTGCTACTGTTGGAGGTTAATGATAGGAAGTATCACAGGTCTAGACAATGATTTCTTGGACACCAGTTAGCATATGACTCACTGTGGTAAAAACATTAAAAATACACAAACAATAAAAATAAATAAATAACCTTTCTTCTACTCCTAAATTGTGCAGAATGCTGGTAATGGGCAGGGAAACTCAGCCACAGAGTATTTTAGATTAAAGAATAAGTGGGCTGAAGCTTTACAAAAGAGGCCAGATATGGTTTTGGAGACTATAATCAAACAAAGAAAGGCTTTTCTTTGAAATCAACTGAAAAAAGATTTAGTACAAGTTTGGATCTTGAGCATGTGTGTAATCATATTCAAAGGATAAACCTGCAGAAGAGACATTTATTTTGCTACAACTTTATGAAGAGGATCAACGGACCTTTAGAAAAAGTACCTAGCTCAAATTTTACGTTTTCTCAAAAAAAAAAAAAAAAAGAAGCAATATGAGTGAAGACATGGAATATAGGGATATATTTTCTGAATAACTTGAACCACTATATATTAATTGAAGAAAAGCCAATAGTTAGAAGCTTACTAAAACCACAAACACAAAAATTGACTTTGGGAATTTAATTTATGTAATTCTTGTCTCTTATAACTATTATTATAATAGCATCTGATCTCTTTCTCTCATAAAAATCTCAAGAACAGACATGAATAGAAAGCAACTTTCTAATATGTATTGTTAAAAAGTTAAGATACTCAACATACTATTGCTATTTTCTTAGTTTATTTTTTAATATATTTTTGTACTTTTAAAAATACGTTTTTGGATTTTTGTGCAATCTTTTTCCATTTAACAACATTTTTCTACCAAAGTTTTGGGTTCCTCAATCCTGATATCTCCTATTATGGTTAAAAAAAAAAATAATGCTAATGTATTTTCAAAAGCCTCATTTGGAATTTGAGCTATAGTTACTATTCACAGCTGTGTGTGGGGTAGATGGGAAAGGCTGCCAGGTCAAATACAGGATATTCAGTTTAATTTAAATTTCAGATAAAATTTGAATTTCAAATAGTGCCTGGAACATACTTAGACTAAAAAAGTATTTATTGTTTATCTGAAATGCAAATGTACCTAGGTGTCCTGTATTCTCACTTGCTAAATCTGACAGGCCTAAATGGGGGGAATGCCAATGACTTCTTCCCATCCTGTCCCTTTCTCAGTGCTCTCTCACTAAGAGATATGACCAATGTATCTTAGGATACGCCAGGGTTGCTATATATCAGGTTCTGAGTATAGAAGCCATCTTATGACTAGACTGACACACAATTAAAATGCCAACCAAAGACAAACGTAGAGAGGAGAGTAAACCAGTGGCTTATAATATGTGCCTCAGATTCTGGGCCCTTGGGGTCAGTCAGGACTGGGTCATATCACTGCTCAGAATTCTACTCTCATGCCCTGTGACTCTGAGAGATTCAGTTTCATCACCAGGTAAAATGGAGATGATAACATAAAACTTTTAGAATTTTTGCAAGCATTAAGTATGGTTATATCTACAAAATACTTATGACAGTGCTGGGCACACAATGTATCATTGACTGTTAACCAATAATTACTTTCTAGTAACAGCTTTTACAAATTCTATGGTGAGACAGAAGCTTATAACAACAATGTGTTCTGCTCAGAGTCAAAAGATTAGCTTCAATGTTGCTTGCACACTGTATATTTCTGCATAACCATCAGATTTTAAATTACATCTATGTGTAATAGTCACTGATTTAACTATTAATATTTATCTATCTATATGAAATCTCATATTATATTTGTAAACAAATGAAATTCAGTAAATCAGTAGAATTGTCTCTATTAATTCCTTATTCATATTCTAATGACTTATCTATTAATTAGACTGATAGCTATTAAAGTGATAAGGAGCTGCTAGTGTGTCTAATTAGATGTAGAAAGGTAGTAAATTGGGCTCAACATAATTTTTCCCACTAGGGTTCATTACTGTTAATGTTTTAAACTATATTTGATACATATATTCTCAAAAAGGTTTAGGAAGGCAGTCAGTTCTAAAAATCTTGGGCATAGAACAAATGTGCTCAGCAAAAATCATGTAGAAGCTGGTGTATATAACCAGATAAATGAAAGTTACACAAATGTCTAAAATATTTTTCTTGATATTGCCTTCTAATAGTCATGATTGAATGACCTTCACATTTTCTTTTGTTAGGAATGAAAATGAGTAGGATATAATACATTATAAACTCTTTAAATGCAATTTTTAGCACTGTGGAATTTTAGAATGATGGCACCCTTGAAGCTATATTGGTGGAGAAATGCTCTGGAAACCAGTACCTGCATTAACATTTTTAATAAAAATGATTATTAAAATTTCTAAAATAGTGTGCAGTATTAGAACTACCCAATTAATAAGGAAAGAATGTCATTTCTCCACCCTATGATCTTTTGGCCAAATCCCAACTAATGTTGAACTTTTTTTATTGTCATTCAAAATGCCAATTCATAGCTAATTGTTGCCATTCCACCCTCAATTCTATTTGGCATTGTCAGAGAAATTATTTAAAAGTAATGAAATTCAAGATGCCTGGGGATTAAGTAGAAGAACAAATAATTTCAGTACTCTGTAGGATTTTGAATTTTCTGGCAGAGATGCATTGTTCTAATTGGATATTTTCATTTTAACTGATTTTACAGCTGATTTTGCCCAGTATATTAAATTCTTGAAGGAGAACAAAATATCCTGTTCTCTTGGAAAAAAATAAACCTTATTGAAATAATGAGCTACTGGATCCATCAGGTTACTTTGTTGTGATGGTAGCTTCAGTTTTTAAAAATAAAAAATAAGATGTGGTGTAAGTTTTGAGTATACTTTTATTATGAAAATTTTATCTCCTAAGGTGCTTAGAATACAATGTACCTGTCTTTAATGTAACACATTTAATTCCATAGGGCAGATACGCTCATGAGATTTCTATTTGCAGACAAGAAACCAGAAAAAAAAAAAAAAGAATATTTGCCTAGATTTAACTAAAAATATCAAAGCATATGAGATGACTTTTTTAAAAAAATAATTGCCAAAAAATGTAAGACTGCACTAGAGTGTTGTTTTCAAAACAGATAATTCTTTAATTTGAAAATAATCATAAAATTTTGCCTAGTGTTGAAAGGCAAAGATCTCAAAATCTGCATCTGCTTGTCAAAGATTCCCACCTGAACTAATGGAACATTATGACAGACTATTAAAAAATGTTTGCTTAAGCTAATCTGAATTAATTTTAGAGGAATCAAGCTTTTTTTTTTAAATCAGCTTTCTTTAATTCTCTGCAATTGAAAATTTACCTTTTTCTATTCCTTCTGAATTAACTAGAATGTCACCTCTTCATGAAGATGCACCTCAGAAGCAGTCTGCACAATGCCTAACATTTACTAAAGAGTTCAAAAATTCTGTATTTTATGAAAATCTCAACTATCTTAAACTTTCAAGATGATACATTTAGTAAATATTAACAATCGGTCAAATTCTCTTTCAAGTTTCTAAGAGCACATTAATGAATAAATCACAGTTCTTATTCTCAAGAAGTTTATGGCTTAAGGGAGTAAAAAACAATTCACCAATTCATGAGCCATTCTAACATAGAATAAGGTGTGAGATAAAAATTAGGAGATTTGCAGAATTTTGTGGGAGCAAAGGACAACTGTTTTAACCTCAAGGGACCATAGGACGTTCCCCAGAGGAGGCAATTTATAATCTGATTTCTAAAATATAATTAGGAGAAAGGAAAATGGTGTCAATGGAGGCGTGATAGAAGAGGGAAGTACTTCAATGAAGAGCTTTCAAGGTGCCTTAACAACTTTACTGCCATATCAGAGTTAATTCTAACTTGTGCCTGTGGAGAGACTATTCATGGGTTCTTTACATTTCTGTACCTCTTGTGAGCAGACACACTGACTGCCATTTTGCTAGACTATCTTTTCATTAATGTATGTAAAGTGAACAGCTTTGCAAGATGGACATAGCATTTTCTTCTTGGAGCAAAGGCAGGTTTGTTTATTATTCACGATAGTACTGTCTCCTTCTGAACAAAAGTCAGATGCACTTACTGCCCATGATCAAAGATTCAAGGTCCCTAAACTTAGGGTTTCTTTTCTGTGCAATCTACTTGATGGATAGGCATCACATGGCCCCCTTCATATTCCTCTTTGGGAATCCAGGCTCAGAGAACTGGCTCAAATGCTGTTACTTTCATCCCTGCCATTTTTGTAGTTATAAAATTCTTTGTCTGTGAATAGAAATCTTGTGTCTTATGTTCAGCATTTATGAAACTGGCAGGCAAACTCATTAGTTAGCAAGTAAGGCTGGAACAACAGACTGGTTCCAAATAGGAAAAGGAGTAAGTCAAGGCTGTATATTGTCACCCTGCTTATTTAACTTCTATGCAGAGTACATCATGAGAAATGCTGGACTGGAAGAAGCACAAGCTGGAATCAAGATTGCTGGGAGAAATATCAATAACTTCAGATATGCAGATGACACCATCCTTATGGCAAAAAGTAAAGAGGAACTAAAAAGCCTCTAGATGAAAGCGAAAGAGGAGAGTGAAAAAGTTGGCTTAAAGCTCGACATTCAGAAAACGAAGATCATGGCATCTGGTCCCATCACTTCATGGGAAATAGATGGGGAAACAGTGGAAACAGGGTCAGACTTTATTTCTATGGGCTCCAAAATCACTGCAGATGGTGAGTGCAGCCATGAAATTAAAAGACACTTACTCCTTGGAAGAAAAGTTAAGACCAACCTAGAGAGCATATTGAAAAACAGAGATATTACTTTGCCAACAAAGGTCTGTCTAGTCAAGGCTATGGTTTTTCCAGTGGTCATGTATGGATGTGAGAGTTGGACTGTGAAGAAAGCTGAGCACTGAAGAATTGATGCTTTTGAACTGTGGCATTGGAGAAGACCCTTGAGAGTCCCTTGGACTGCAAGGAGATCCAACCAGTCCATTCTGAAGGAGATCAGCCCTGGGATTTCTTTGGAAGGACTGATGCTAAAGCTGAAACTCCAGTACTTTGGCCACCTCATGCGAAGAGTTGACTCATTGGAAAAGACTCTGATGCTGGGAGGGATTGGGGGTAGGAGGAGAAGGGGATGACAGAGGATAATATGGCTGGATGGCATCACTCATGTCATCAAAGGACGTGAGTCTGAGTGAACTCTGGGAGTTGGTGATGAACAGGGAAGCCTGGCGTGCTGCAATTCATGGGGTTGCAAAGAGTCAGACACGACTGAACTGAAGGTAAATTTCAGGTCAATAAAAGTCACAATCTTAAACTCTTTAAAATAATTAGAAAATAGTTTCTCTCTATTTTTCTCCTCAGACACAGATGGAGAAAAAGAAGATTCTGCAACTCTGTTACTAAGTGAGTGGTTGCCAATTCATTATATGATGATTATTGTGGCTAGACCATAATGATTTTGTTTAGGTAAACAAGTGCTGGTGGTTTAGTCGCTAAGTTGCGTCTGACTCTTGTGACCCCATCAACGGTAGCCTGCCAGGCTCCCCTGTCCATGGGATTTCCCAGGTAAGAATACCAAAGTAGTTTGCCATTTCCTTCTCCAGGGGATCTTCCTGACCCAGAGATTGAACCCAGGTCTGAACTGCAGTCAGATTCTTTACAAACTGAGCTACCAGGGAAGCCCATGTTATTAAAGGAAAGACACTCCTACTTGTTCAAAGTTTGGTAAACATAGTCTTTGCTATAACATTTTTTTTTTTAACAGATGGACTGTTTATGGAAAAAGTGATGGGAATTATTATGAAATAAATGCGAACAATTATTATAACTAACAAATTTCTTTCTGCTCTGATACTTTTAAAATGAATTGTTAGAAATATTGTCTATAAAATACTTAACGGAAATGACAATTATTGTAGAAAATATGGCTTAACAGTATATCCATCTACTCATGTCTGTTGTTATCTGTTATGTACTAAGCACTAGTCTAGATATGAGGGATACAGAAATGACTAGGAGACAAATCATTGCTCTCATGGAGCCATAGTCTCACTGAGGGAGAAAGATAATAAGGCAGTAGACAATTGTATACATAATATACCCAGCAGTAATTAATGCTATGAGTAAGGTAAAAGCATGTTTAATATATAGAGAATGATAGTAGGAAAGCGTCATTTTTAAAACAGAATAGTCAGAGAGGGCCTCTATGATGAGGTAACATTTGGGCAGAGAACTTTATTAATGTTTCATAATTTTCAGAATACAGCCCTTTCACCTCCTTGGTCAGATTTATCCCTAATTATTTTTTTGATGTAATTTTAAAGGAGATTGTTTTTTACCTTTCCTTTCTGATATTTCATTGTTAGCATTAAGAAATATAACAGATTCCTGATATAAATCTTGTGGGCCTCTACCTGCAGAATTCGTTTATCAGTTCTAGTAATTTTTATGTGGAGTCCTGAGAGTTTTCAATATAGTTTATCTCTGCATATAATGATAACTTTACCTCTTCCTTTCTAATTTAGATAGCTTTTATTTATTTTTATTAAATACTGAAAGACTGTAAACATCTGATTACACTGTAATCAATAAAGAAACTTGGTTATAATAACTAGAATTATGACTGATTATAATCTTCCCTTAAAAATATTAATCTGTGGCAAAAATCAAGAAGCAAGTAATTGTGAACTGCTTACCATACTCACCTTACCTGCTTGAAAAACTTATGTTTTCATCTTCCTCTCCTAAGAAGACAAAGGTATGTAAACTTAGACCTGCCCAGCAATTAATGTTCCAATATTTTATCCTGTTTGAACTAACCCAGTTAGTCAATGAGTTCTCTTCATTTAACTTGGTTTGGTTTCAAGTTAAAATCTGAGGAGACTATTTTGCATAGACTTTCCCAAATGATTCCCATAGAGTTTACCCCAAATCTCTTATTTATATTTACTTATTATAGATACAATTTCCTATAGAGTTTACCTCAAATAATGATCAAAATTCTTCAAGCCAGGCTTCAACAATATGTGAACCACGAACTTCCACATGTTCAAGCTGGATTTAGAAAAGCCAGAGGAACCAGAGATCAAATTGCCAACATCCGCTGGATCATTGAAAAAGCAAGAAAGTTTCAGAAAAACATCTATTTCTGCTTTATTGACTATGCCAAAGCCTTTGACTGTGTGTATCACAGTAAACACAGTGGAAAATTCCTCAAGAGATGGGAATACCAGACCACCTGACCTACCTCCTGAGATATCTGTATGCAGGTCAGGAAGCAACAGTTAGAATTGGACATGGAACAACTGGTTCCAAATAGGAAAAGAGGTACGTCAAAGCTGTATATTGTCACCTGCTTATCTAATTTATATGCAGAGTACCTCATGAGAAATGCTGGGCTGAATGAAGCACAAGCTGGAATCAAGGTGGCTGGGAGAAATATCAATAATCTCAGATATGCAGATGATACCACTTTTATGGCAGAAAGTGAAGAAGAACTGAAGAACCTCTTAATGAAAATGAAAGAGGAGAGTGAAAAAGTTGGCTTATAGCTCAACATTCAAAAAACAAAGGTCATGGCATCTGGTCCCATCACTTCATGGCAAATAGATGGGGAAACAGTGGAAACAGTGTCAGACTTTATTTTTTTGGGCTCCAGAAGCACTGCAGATGGTTATTGCAGCCATGAAATTAAAAGATGCTTACTCCTTCGAAGAAAAGTTATGACCAACCTAGACAGCATATTAAAAAGCAGAGATATTACCTTGTCAACAAAGGTCTGTCTAGTCAAAGCTATGATTTTTCCAGTAGTCATGTATGGATGTGAGAGCTAGACTATCAAGAAAGCTGAGCGCTGAAGAATTTATGCTTTTGAACTGTGGTGTTGGAGAAGACTCTTGAGAGTCCTTTGGACTGCAAGGAAATCCAATCAGTCCATCCTAAAGGAGATCAGTCCTGAATAGTCATTGGAAGTATTGATGCTGAAGCTCAAACTCCAATACTTTGACTACCTGATGTGAAGAACTGACTCACTGGAAAAGACCCTGATGCTGGGGAAGACTGAGAGCAGGCTGAGAAAGGGATGACAGAGGATGAGATGGTTGGATGGCATCACCAACTCAACGGACATGAGCTTGAGTAATCTCTGGGAGCTGGTGATGGACAGGGAGACGTAGCATGCTGCAGTCCATGGTGTTGCAAAGAGTTGGACACAACTGAGTAACTGAACTGAACTGAACTGATAGAGTTTACCTAAAAACTCTTATTTATATTTACATATACTTATGTTTACTTTCTTCATATCAGGTCATTTTCCTTGCTGAAAAATTTGCAACAGATATAATAAGGTCTTATTTAGCCTTAATAAACTGAGATACAATATAATTATTATATTTAACACAGTTGACTCTAAAGAGCTCATGACGAACCAATTTTGGCAATGCTATCTGGAGGCTGATGCATTTCATTTTTATAAACTACACACACACACACACACACACACACATACATCCATACAGACACACAGATCTCATGGTTTTTCTGCTAGAGTTCAAAAAGGTTGTTTTCTCTTTTTTGTTTTTCTTTCACTCTCAGGGATTACATGAAAGTTCCTGAGATTCCTAGGAAGACCATTTACATCTCAAAAGGCACAGAAAGAGGAATATCAGTTCCTTCTAGAAAGCTGGCTTCTAATAGCAAAAGTCAGTTTTAGAATGTCGAGAGTCCCATCTTGAACATCTTCAGGTTTCCCCCCCCCCCCCCCCCCGGCCCCACCAAGTTTCTAAATAGCTGATTCAGTTTAAACAAATAACAGTATTAGGCAACAATACATATCATCACTTATATTCACATGCCTCACCTTCAGCAGAACATAAATCAGCATTCAAATTACTAGGACCCCTAATGAGGGTCAAAACAAGGGCGGGAGAACAGGATTTTAACTCAAGGCACTCTTGAACACACCCAAGATAAAATCCAAACCAATTTCAAAAGGCTCAGTTTGATATAGCAGAGCCATTAGAGGCATTGTTCTTCAGGTCTCAAGGTGTACTTAAGTCAAATACCATTAAAATAAAACATCATTTGCTTTCATTTATGGGGACACAGTTGAATATCTCACAGTTTTGCAAAATAGACCCTCAGTTCAGTTTAATCACTCAGTCGTGTCCAACTCTTTGCGACCCTATGGTCTGCAGCACGCCAGGCTTCCCTGTCCATCACTAACTCCCTGAGCTTGCTCATACTCACGTCTATTGAGTTGGTGATGTCATCCAACAATCTCATCCTCTGTCATCCCCTCTTCCTCTTGCCTTCAATCTTTCCCAGCCTCAGGCTCTTTTCCAATGAGTCAACTCTTCGCATGAGGTGGCCAAAATACTGGAGTTTCACCTTCAGCATCATTCCTTCCAAAGAAATCCCAGGGCTGATCTCCTTCAGAATGGACTGGTTGGATCTCCTTGCAGTCCAGGGAATCTCAAGAGTTTTCTCCAACACCACAGTTCAAAAGCATCAATTCTTTGGCACTCAGCTTTCTTCGTAGTCCAACTCTCACATCCATATATGACTACAGGAAAAATCATAACTTTGACTAGACGGACCTTTGTTGGCAGATTAATGTCTCTACTTTTTAATATGCTGTCTAGGTTGGTCATAACTTTTCTTGCAAGAAGCAAGTATCTTTTAGTTTCATGGCTGCACTCACCATCTGCAGTGATTTTGGAGTCTCCTCCACCTCACAAATAAACTCTGTCATGTTTTCATTGTTTCCCCATCTATTTGCCATGGAGTGATGGGACCAGATGCCATGATCTTCGTTTTCTGAATGTTGAGTTTAAGCCAATTTTTTCACTTTCTTCTTTCACTTTCATCAAGAGGCTCTTTAGTTCTTCATTTTCTGCCATAAGGGTGATGTCATCTGCATATCTGAGGTTATTGATATTTCTCCCAGCAATCTTGATTCCAGCTTGTGTTTCATCCAGTCAGGCATTTGGCATGATGTACTCTGCATATGGTTTAATAACAGGATGACAATATACAGCCTTGATGAACTCCTTTCCTGATTTGGAAACAGTCCATTGTTCCATGTCTGTTTCTAACTGTTGCTTCTTGACCTGCATACAGATTTTTCAGGAGGCAGATCAGGTGGTCTGATATTCTCATCTCTTTCAGAATTTTCCACATTTTATTGTGATCCACACAATGGCTTTGGCATAGTCAGTAAAGCAGAAATAGATGTTTTTCTGGAACTCTTTGCTTTTTTGATGATCCAGTGGATGTTGCAATTTGATCTATGGTTCCTCTGCCTTTTCTAAAACCAGCTTGAACATCTGGAAGTTCACGGTTCATGTACCGTTGAAGCCTATCTTGGAGAACTTTGAGCATTACGTTGCTAGCATGTGAGATGAGTGCAGTTGTGTGGTAGTTTGAACAGTTTTGGCATTGCTTTTCTTTGGGACTGGAATGAAAACTGACCCTTTCCAGTCCTGTGGCCACTGGTGAGTTTTCCAAATTTGCTGGCATATTGAGTGCAGCACTTTCACAGCATCATCTTTCAGGATTTGAAATAGCTCAGCTGGAATTCCATCACCTCCACTAGCTTTGTTTGTAGTGATGCTTCCTAAGGCCCACCTGACTTTGCATTTCAGGATGTCTGGCTCTAGGTGAGTGATCACTCCATCGTGATTATCTGGGTCATGGAGATCTTTTTGTATAGTTCTTCTATGTATGCTTGCCACCTCCTTTGAATATCTTCTGCTTCTGTTAGGTTTATATTATTTCTGTCCTTTATTGTGCCCAGCTTTGCAGGAAATGTTCCCTTGGTATCTCTAATTTCCTTGGAGAGAAAATATACCCTAGGGGGACTACAAGGTAGAACAGAGTTTTGATCATTCCAGCAAGGTATCTCTTGTATTTCTCCTAAGTCTGCTATGGCTTGCACAGCATGGGCAACTGTGAAACAGGAAGGAAGGGGGCAGGGCACAAGTTTTGAAAGAATGACGTAGCCCAAGGACAATATAAATGGATTAGAATCAAGTGGGTCTTTGATGGCAGCAAATCAACTTCCACTAGACCTTGATCCTCAATCACCAAGCTAACAGTACACCAAAGAGTGGGCAGTGGTCCAATTCCTGGAAATCTCCACCCCTTCCTCAAAACAGTTGGAATAATCCTCCTACTCATTAGCCTATGAAATTACCTAGCCTATAAAAACTAACTGCCACATTTTGTTGCTGCTCTTGCCTTCTGTGATGGCCCACACTTTGTCAGTCTCTCTAAATAAATCCACTTCTTACCTATCACTGAATTTTTTTTTTTTTTTTCTGTGATGGGACATCAAGAACTTGAACTTCATTAGGTCCTGAAACCAGGTCTCAGATCTCAGTTAGAAGATTATGGGTTTTTGGCCAGGTTTGAGCCCCAGCCATGTGGGTTTAATCCCCAAACAGGGTTTTGGCCGGGTTCAAGTCTTGACCATGTGGGTTTGATTCCCAAAATGGGTTTTGGCTGGGTTCAAGTCCAAGCACATGGGTTTAAATCTCAATCTGATGTAAAAGGTTTCAACTGGATGTCTTACTAAGGAACTCAGAAATAAAACTAAAGTCCCCCACCATCCTCTAGGAGTGGACTGTAGTATCTCACCCTTCTGTCCTGATGAAAATAACTCACTGTCTGGGCCTTTAGAGGGCTTGGCCTATGCAAGTTTCATGCCTAGCTCTCCTCATACATTCTACAACAGGCAAGGGAGAGGAGCAGTGGGTATAACCCCTTAATGTGGCCAGGTGATGGGACAGGCAACTGTTACCCAAAAGAGCAGGGAAAACACTTCACCCCCATTGATGGCCCCCTGTAAGCACTGCCATAAAGCTAGGTGGCCAGTCACAGAGGCCATTTTCAACATTTCCTGGTCAATTAACATAATGTCACCTTGAGGTTGCTAGGCAGTCAGAGTAGGACTCTGAGATCTTGGCCTTGTTTTCAATGAACAGCTCACTTCATTAGCTTAAAGCTATACCTTTGTCCCCAGTTCCTGGAATGTGTCCTTGGTTTGATAAGTTATTAGCACTTAGGTCTAGTTCAGTTGAGTTTAGTCACTCAGTCATATTGGACTCTTTGTGACACCATGGACTGCAGCACACCAGGCAACCCTGTCCATCACTAATTCCTGGAGCATACTCAAACTCATGTCCATTGAGTTGGTGATGCCATCCAACCATCTCATCCTCTGTCGTCCCCTTCTCCTCCTGCCCTCAATCTTTCCCATCATCAGGGTCTTTTAGAGTGAGTCAGTTCTTCACATCAGGTGGCCAAAGTACTGGAATTTCAGCTTCAGCATAAGTCCTTCCAAAAAACACCCAGGACTGATTTCCTTGAGGATGGACTGGTTGGATCTCTGTGCTGTCCAAGGGACAGTCAAGAGTTTTCTCCAACACCACAGTTCAAAAGCATCAATTCTTTGGCCCTCAGCTTTCTTTATAGTCCAACTCTCACATCCATACATGACTACTGGAAAAACCACAGCTTTGACTAGATAGATCTTTGTTGGCAAAATAATGTCTCTGCTTTTCAATATGCTGTCTAGGTTGGTCATAGATTTTCTTCCAAGGAGCAAGCATCTTTTTATTTCATGGCTGCACTCACCATCTACAGTAATTTGGAGCCCTCCAAGATAAAGTCTCTCACTGTTTCCATTATTTCTCCATCTATTTGTGGTAAAGTGATGGGATCAGATGCCATGATCTTTGTTTTCTTAATGTTGAGCTTTAAGGCAATTTTTTCACTCTCCTCTTTCACAATTATCAAGAAGCTCTTCAGTTCTTCTTCAGTTTCTGTCATAAGGGTGGTATCATCTGCATATCTGAGTTTATTGATATTTCTCCTGGAAATCTTGATTCCAGCTTGTGCTTCATTCAGCCTAGAATTTCTCATGATATATTCTGCATGTAAGTTAAATAAGCAGGGTGAAAATATACAGACTTGATGTACTCTTTTCCTGATTTGGAACCACTCTGTTGTTCCATGTCCAGTTCTAACTGTTACTTCCTGACCTGCATACAGATTTCTCAGGAGGCAGGTCAGGTAGTCTGATATTTCCATCTCTTTCAGATATTTTCACAGATTGTGGTAATCCACACAGTCAAAGGTTTTGACATAATCAATAAAGCAGAAATATGAGTTTCTCTGGCACTCTCTTACTTTTTCGGTGATCCAATAGATGTTGGCAGTTTGATGTCTGGTTCCTCTGCCTTTTTAAAATCCAGCTTGAACATCTGGAAATTCATGGTTCATGTCCTGTTGAAGCTTGGCTTGGAGAATTTTGAGCATTACTTTGTTAGCATGTGAGACGAGTGCAATTGTGCAGTAGTTTAAGCATTCTTTGATGTTGCCTTTCTTTGGGATTGGAATGAAAACTGACCTTTTCCAGTCCTGTGGCCACCGCTGAGTTTTCCAAATTTGCTGGCATATTGAGTGCAGCAGTTTCACAGCATCAACTTTTAGGATTTGAAATAGCTCAACTAGAATTCCATCATCTCCACTAGGTTTGTTCACAGTGATGCTTCCTAAGGCCCACTTGACTTCACATTCCAGGATGTCTGGCTTTAGGTGAGTGATCACACCATCGTGATTATCTGGGTTGTGAAGATCTTTTTTGTACAGTTCTTCTGTGTATTCTTACCACCTCTTCTTAATATCTTCTGCATCTGTTAGGTCCCTACCATTTTTGTCCTTTATTGTACCTATCTTTGCATGAAATATTCCCTTAGTGTCTCTAATTTCTTGCTACTGCTGCTGCTAGGTTGCTTCAGTCATGTCCGAGTCTGCGACCCCTTATACAGCAGCCCCCCAGGCTCCCCCATCACTGGGATTCTCCAGGCAAAAATACTGGAGTAGGTTGCCATTTCCTTCTCCAATGCATGAAAGTGAAAAGTGAAAGTGAAGTCGCTCAGTCGTGTCCGATCCTTAGCGACCCCATGGACAGCAGCCTACCAGGCTCCTCCATCCATGGGATTTTCCAGGCAAGAGTACTGGAGTGGGGTACCGGAGGCAAGGTACTCATTGCCTTCTCCTAGCCTTGTCTATAATCTCTGTAATAATAACTATATTATTTTCTCCTTTATAACTGGGGGGACGGGGGTAGGCAATGTATAGTACTACAAACCTATACACAGGAAAGACCTGTCACAGCTCAGGCCCTCATAGGGTTCATAAAACTAGCTTACTAAGTTTTTCAGATACACTTAACACTAGAATCAAACTTACCTCACAACCAAGTTATGTGGTAATCAGTACATGACTTTATATTATAAATGTCTTTCAAGAATCATTTTCAGTCATTAAACCATAAATATCTATATTAAGATGTCTACACTTAAAATATTACATCATTAATATTCTTCATTTGGGTATTAAATACAAGATTGACAGGATTGTTTACTGAATTAAGAGGTTTTTACAATGTAGCTAAGTCTCAATTTCAAATACAGTTAACAAAGATGGCAGACTCAGACGACACTGGTCTTGAGCATGCTTACCTTATTACATACTTGAATGTAGCTCCTTAACAATAAAAATGCTTTTGTTGCTTTGGTAGCACTGATAAATCTATTATTTCAAACAGTTATAATTTCTTGAAGAGATCTCTAGTCTTTCTCATTCTATTTATTGTTTTCATCTACTTCTTTGCATTGATCACTGCAGAAGGCTTTCTTATCTCTCCTTGCTCTTCTTTGGAACTCTACATTCAGATGCTTATATCTTTCCTTTTCTCCTTTGCCTTTCACTTCTCTTCTTTTCACAGCTATATGTAAGGCTTCCTCAGACAACCATTTTGTATTTTTGCATTTCTTTTTCTTGGGGATGGTCTTGATCCCTGCCTTCTCTACAATGTCATGAACCTCCATCCATAGTTCTTCAGGTACTCTGTTTATCAGATCTAATCCCTTGACTCCACTGTATAATCATAAGGGATTTGATTTAGGTCATACCTGAACGGTCTAGTGGTTTTCCCTACTTTCTTCAATTTTAGTCTGAATTTGGCAATAAGGAGTTCACGATCTGCGCCACAGTCAGCTCCCAGTCTTGTTTTTGCTGACTCTATAGAGCTTCTCCATCGTTGGTTGCAAAGACTATCATTGATCTGATTTTGTATTCACCATCTGGTTCCTCGGCCTTGATCTCTGTTTCCTCTGCCATTTCTAAATCCAGCTTGAACATCTGTAAGTTCACGGTTCATGTACTTGCTTCATGTTCATGTACTTCATGATCATTAAGCTTGACTTGAAGAATTTTGAGCATTACTTTGCTAGCATGTGAGATGAGTGTAATTATGCGGTAGTGTCCATGTGTGGTAGTGACCATCTGGTGATGTCCATGTATAGAGTCTTCACTTGTGTTTTGGAAGAGTGAGTTTGGTATGACCAGTGCCTCCTCTTGGCAAAACTCTATTAGCTTTTGCCCTGCTTCTTTCTGTACTCCAAGGCCAAAATTTCCTGCTATTCCAGGTATTTCTTGACCTCCTACTTTTGCATTCCAGTCCCACATAATGAAAAGGACATCTTTTTTTTCGGTGTTAGTTCTAGAAGGTCTTGTAGGTCTTCATAGAACTGTTCAACTTCAGCCTCTTCAGCATTACCGGTCAGGGCATAGGCTTCGATTACTGTGATGTTGAATGGTTTACCTTGGAAATGAACAGAGATCATTCTGTTGTTTTTGAGACTGCATCCAAGTACTGCATTTTGGACTGTGCATTTCTGCCTATTTTAAGGATTAGAGCCAACCAAACATGTACAGATTAAGGATTAAAAACTGCTGCAAGCTATGCCTTTGAGGGACTCTACCTCCTCTCAGTGTCTATGCTGAGAGCTTTGTACTTTCCTCCTCTCTAATAAATTCTATTTGCTTGCTACCATGAGTATTTTTGTGTTTGTGGATTCCATTTTTAGGCTCCATGAATGAGATCTTGGATTTCCATTTCAACCTGACTTCTGAGGCCCCCAACCTTCACCTCAGGTGTTAGCTCAGTATCTGTGCCCTTAACATAGAACACAATAGCCAGCTCATAGCTACAGTCATTGCCTTATTGTCTAACTTCTTTTTTCCTCACTGTAATGGTGGCTAATGTGGAGCCATAAACCAAGGTCCCAGGTGTGGAGCTTTGTACCAAGGTCACAGGACCAAAATCTATGGAACTGACTAAGCCCCATAGCAACTATTGCCATGAGCCTCCCAATCTAAACCGGTCAGTTCCCTGACCTCATATTAGGTAAAATACCCACCTCTGTCTTGAGGCTATAAAAATTGGCTACTAGCCCACAAAATGATTCAGCCTGCTCTTCTAACAGCATCTCTCACTCTAATACCTTTTATTCTTCTCTCATTCTGCCTCATGTCTCAAAATTCTTTTCCAATCCACGCATGGGTCATGACTGCCAATATCTCTGCATCAGTCTTCGGGGTGTCTAAGTTCACCACACTCTCTCGGCAGCCCCTGTTCATCAAGGACAAGCCACCACAGGGCACCACATATAAGTTGACAGCCACCCAAGGATTACTTCTACAAATTTGGGGAAGTAAGGCAAAAGTTAAATGAAACCCACAACTTTCAAGTCCCACATGCTAGTAGATGGCCCCAGCAGCTTTCCATTCCCTGTCCTTAGGAGACAGGAGGGAAGGGGCAGGGCACAATCATTAAAAGAATGACACAGCCGTTAAGAATAACAAGATACAACATAAATGGACTAGAACTGATTAGGCCCAAGATGACAGGAAATTTGACTTCCAGAAGATCTTGAGCCTCGTTATACAGTCAATTGTAATACATTCAGTTCAGTTCAGTCCCTCAGTCATGTCCAACTCTCTGTGACCCTATGAATCGCAGCACGCCAGGCCTCCTGGTCCACCGCCAACTCCCGGAGTTTACTCAAACTCATGTTCATCGAGTCGGTGATGCCATCCAGCCATCTCATCCTTTGTCGTCCCCTTCTCCACCTGCCCCCAATCCCTCTCAGCATCAGAGTCTTTTCCAGTGAGCCAACTCTTTGCATGAGGTGGCCAAAGTATTAGAGTTTCAGCTTTAGCATCAGTCCTTCCAATGAACATCCAGGACTGATATCCTTTAGGATGGACTGGTTGGAACTCCTTGCAGTCCAAGTGACTCTCAAGAGTCTTCTCCAACAACACAGTTCAAAAGCATCAATTCTTCGGCTATATGCTAAATGACACATGGCAGTTTCAAGGCCAGTTTAAGGCCAAAATGTAGGCAGTGGCCCAACTTTTGGAAATTCCTGCTCCTCCCCCATAATAGATATTTATCCTATTCATGAGCATATGAAGTTACCCAGCCTACAGAAACTAACCCCCACAGCCCAAGGCCATTCTCACCTTCTCAGACAGACTACATTCTGCCATAATGTATGTCTCCTAATACAAGTTACTTACTTATGTTAAACATAAGTTGTTGTCACTTTACTATGGCTGTCTCAAGGACCCTCACTTGGCAGCCTGTCCCAGGGACTCATCCAAGACCCGAGACATGCCTCTTCCCTTGTCCCATTTCTCTGAAGCACTTACTTTCTGACACCTTGGTGCTCACACAAGCTTCCTCAATCTCCTAGCTGGCTCCACCAACTGGTGGGCTGCACATTGCAGGCCTGCAAGCCCTGTACTTGTACTTCAGTCCAGAAAGAAGTCCAATTTCTAGACTGAAGAAAGAGCCCAGAATCAGCAACATCAATGGTTTAAAGGATGGGGATGGGTGCTTATTTGTTTGAAGAAAGGTCTGGAGTAATATCCCACCATGTGGCAAGAAAGATGTGGCATCAGTCTTCACTGTCAAGGGAGGGGAGATCACCTGTTATAGCAGAAATTGACATCAGGAAAAGGAAACAGCAATCCACTCCAGTATTTTAGCTTGGCAAATCCCATGGATAGAGGAGCCTGGTGGGCTGCAGTCTATGGGGTTGCAAAGAGTCAGACACAGCTGAATGACTTTCACTTCATTTCACTTATCTCATTGGTTACCAGAGAAACCAGCAGAGCAGTATGCCCCTCACTGCCCTTATGATAAGCTGTAATAGTGGAGAGACTCTGATCTAAAGCTAGAATGATTGTTAGCTGGAGACAGGGCAAGTGTGTAGGAAGCAAACACTGAAGTTATTTACTGGTTTGCAATTTTATTTTTTCTTGGCAAAATTTTTGGAACTAACAACTAAGTCAGGTTGACATAAGTGATCTACAGTCTCTTCTAAGTCATAGTGACACAGATGCCTTCAATTCTTAGTTCTTAATTGCTGTCATTCATCATCCCAGGCTGGAGGATAGATCATTATTTTCTGGGAAAACAATTGGTCCAGTTCTATTTCATCTTTTTGTAAAGTCATGGCAAGTTGCTGGTGGTAGTTATTTCAACTACTACACATATTATGTTTTCCCATTCTTTTTGTAAGATGATCAGTTTTGTGGATCACTTAATGGATGGTGACTGTAAAATAGGGTGTAAGATGTTGGAGTGAACTGTGCCACTCAGATAAATATTAGAGGCATGATTATAATTAGAGTTTGTAGACTTTTAACCTTAAATCTGAGAGTGTTTAAAGTAAACCAAGAAAACAAATCCCAGTTTCATTCTGAAGAGCCTACACAACCAGATATGAAGATATTAGCCAAGTCAATTAATTTCATGATTTCTTCATTGGTCTTTCAGATCTTGGTAATTTTAAAGGCCTCATAAAGTCTGTAGAGATGAAAGTACAACAATTTTTTTTCCCCCTCAAATGGCATTTCAACAACCTCAAGAGGCCAGTATTCTGTCTAGGGCTTTTCTGTTCCAAATCATCATATTTCCAAACTCATGTACTTCCTAGTGAGATTGTCTAGCTCCATGGCAGGTAGGAGCCTCTTTACATTCTATGTCTCCCTTAAAGCATGAAATGAAAACTCCTGATGACAGGACAAATCTATCTGGAATTTCTATTGAATGATTAAGATTTTGAACTTCAAACTGAAGCCCAGTTTTTTTTTTTTCCTCCTCTTGTACCATGTTAAGAAGTGAGCTCTTTATCAAAGAAGGAGAAATAGGGTGTCAAAATGGATCCTGCATTACGTCAGAGATCACTTTACTGAGATAACTAGACCATGTCTAGTTTTTTGAAAGTAGCCAATAGGTTACTGTTGTTT